>NC_068987.1:81787902-81789212 GCF_001194135.2 Octopus bimaculoides
TCCTGTCACTGTGTGAGCACGCGCTATTCTGTTCTTTTTTCTCTTCTGGCATCTGAAGCCTCGAGAAATGCTTGTCAAAAGAACAAGACAAGCGTTCCAAAATTATGTTTCTCGACATTTTTCAAATGTCAAGAAGGAAATTTTTGTATTTTGCTAGGGCCGAAACTGCCCCTGGGGGCCAATTCCTGCCCTTGAAAATACACACAAATGAAGCTTAGGTGCTTTGCAACAAAATTATTTAAAAATTCCAACAAGATGTGGACAATAAAAGGTCAAATAAACGTTTACCTTCGCAGCCGATGTGACAGCACGTCCGTGAGAAGAGATAGATAGATAGATAGATAGATAGATAGATAGATAGATAGATGAACAGAGAGACAGATAGATGGATAGATAGATAGAAAGACAGACAGATGAACGGACAGACAGACAAACAGACAGACGGACAGACACACAGACAGACAGACAGATAGATAGATAGACAGACAGACAGACAGACAGACAGACAGACAGATAGACGGACGGACGGACAGACAGACAGATAGGTAGATACACACACATACACACACCCACATGGATACGAAGATGACATTTCTTATCTATACTATATATAAAACAGAGATGTGTGTGTAATCGCTTTTCACGTGAAATCGACTTCACCAAATGTTTCCATATTTGTGATGCGAGAATAATTTGACCTCGGATAAATCTTAGGCTCTTCATTTGATTTTTTTAATTAAAAATAAATATTGCTTTATATTTAAGATTCACTTCTTTAAAAAGGTTCCTCAATGTCAACTTCCGGTATTGACGTAACAACGGCAAAAAAGCTTCACTCTCTATTTTGTGTGTGAGTGTGTGTGTGAGTGTGTATGAGAGAGAGAGAGAGAGAGAGTAAATACTACATACACACCGCTCTCTCACTCTGTCTCACACACATACACACGCACACACACACCCCTTCACTCACTCACACTCTGTCTCTTACAAACACACACATACATAAATGTATACAAACATATTTACAAAGACACACGTGTATGCGCGCGCGTGCGTGTTTGTAACAGACAGAGTGTGAGTGAGTCAAGGGCATTGTTGTCATATGCATACATCCAAAGATGTATGTGTATTTATGCATGTACGTATACATGACAACAAACCTCTCTCTCTCACTCACACTCTGTCTCTTACAAACACACACATACATAAATGTATACAAACATATTTACAAAGACACACGTGTATGCGCGCGCGTGCGTGTTTGTAACAGACAGAGTGTGAGTGAGTCAAGGGCATTGTTGTCATATGCA
>NC_068987.1:81789786-81800588 GCF_001194135.2 Octopus bimaculoides
ACAATGGTCGCTTAATAAAGTTAAATATATTTAACGATGGTATTGAGAAATGAAGGCAGTTAAGTGCACGAGAGAGAGAGAGAGAGAGATGCAGAAAGCACAGTTGCCATATTCATTTATGGATTTATGTGTGTGAATGTGAGTGTGAGTGTGTGAGTGTGTGTGTGTGTGTGTGTGTGTGTGTGTGTGTGTGCACATATATATATATAGACACATACAGCGAAGGCGAGAGAGCGATGGGCAGAGAAGAAGAGAGAGAAACAGAGACCGAAGTTGTATGACAGATGAAACAACTTCACAATCATCATCAATATCATCATCATCATCATCATCGTTTAACGTCCGTTTTCCATGCTAGCATGGGTTGGACGGTTTGACTGAGGTCTGGAGAGCCAGTGGCTGCACCAAGCTCCAATCTGATCTGATAATGTTTCTACAGCTGGATGCCCTTCCTAACGCCAACCCTTCTGAGTGTGTAGTGAGTGCTTTTTACGTGCCACTGGCACAGAAGCCAGTCAAGCAAAGCTGTCATCGACCATGTTCAGATGGTGCTTTTTATGTGCCACTGGCATGGGAGCCAGTCAGGTGGTTCTGGCATCGGCCACGTTCAGTTGGTAGTTTTTATGTTCCACCGGCATATGAGCCAGTCACGTGGAACTGTCATCAACCACATTCAGATGGTGCTTTTTACGTGCCGCTGGCATGGGAGCCCATCAGTGGCACCAGCCCCAGCTACGATATTGATTTTGCTTGACTCAACAGGTCTTCCCAAGCATATCATGGACTCCATACTACAGACATATAAAGAAACTTGAAACCTTCCACATGCGCTGTTTGCACAACATATGCGACACAAAATGGCAAGATAGGATATCCAATGGCAATATAGGATATTCAATGGCAAAATCTTTAAAAAAAAAATGATATCTCCAGTATCTAAAGCATATTGTTGGAATGAAGAATTATTGCATTTCAAAAATTCTTTTGTATGGCGAACAATTGAAGGGATATTGCGACAAAGGAAGCCCCTATTTAGGTCTGAGGATAAGCTGAAGCAATCACTAAAACCTACACAGCTTAACCTGACATCTTGGGAAAATCATTGCCTAGATCGATCTGCATGGCATTAAATGTGTGACAATACATCCAAACAATTTGCTTTGAAGAAACAGCACAATACAAGAACTATATCCTGCAATCAACAGACATATTTGCCCAATCTCAGGTAAAATCGAAATCATCAATGTCCCTTCATAACAAAATCCATACCTGGACTGAAATTACATTCACACATCCATCGCAAATAGATAATGTTTCTTAGTTTTGGGATTTTTTTTTTACTATTGCTCTCCTTCAAATACTTCAGATACAACTGACAAGAGCAAACATAATTATTATAGTTATTAAGGCAGCAAGCTGGCAGAATTGGTAGCACTCCAGTCACAATGTGTAGTGGCATTTTGTTTATCTTTATGTTCTAAGTTCGAGTTGAGCACCGTGGTCAATGTAATTGACTCACCACTCCCTCAAAATTGCTGGCCTTGTGCCAAAATTTGAAACCATTATTATTATCGTCATTATACTTGGTGACAGATCTATCTAGCAATGGGAGAACAGAATGGAAGAGGTATGCCAGAGATCTACAGTTTGAGAATCAGAGTCACTAGGAGTCCTGGATTGCAAGATAGTGTAGCATGAAAAGTTGTTGGAAAGAAGTGTATACCGATGGATGATGGTACACTTGCACTTTGTGATTCTGAAGAATTACTAAATTTGGAGAATGCATGGGAGAAAGAGCAGCTTCTTTCTGTGGACCCAACTGAGGAACCAGGCCTCAGAGTTGACTGCAGCATATTAGATGAAGCAATTAAGGATATGCAGACTGAGAAAGACTCTGCTTCATCAGGAATTACTACTGAGATTCTGAAAATATCTGGCAGAGCAGGATACAACCAAGTCACACATTTTGTTAATCAGGTTATATAGGAAGGTACCATACCCAACGACTGGTGTAGAAGTATTATAGTAAACTATTAGAAGGATAAAGGAGACTACTCAGAGAGAAGTAATTACAGAGACATCAAATTGTTGGACCAGGTCATGAAAGTCACAGCAAGTAAGGACGATGGTAGGGCTACTAATAGCTCATTAATGTTAGTGAGTGATTGAAATAGCATTTTGAATACTCAAAGATTGCATGCGTGCAGCCAATAGAAATGGGTACAAAAGCCTTGCAAAATTTTTCAGGAATTTCCTAGTGACAGGTTTCACCAATATTTCCTGAATGTCCCAGTGTGGACTCAGTCTAATCACAGCAGGTAATCCAGATCAGATAGAATTTTCATCAGATTAACAGTTAAGGCTAGCATAAGTCATTTGCAGTTTCTGATAATTGGTTCTGAGGATCACAAATTCAGGACCTGTACACATGGTACATATGGACCTGAGACCCATTCTAAGTCAACTCAGGATAGACTAATAGACAGAGATCTGGGTACTGGAAGCTGAACAGTTCCTTTGTGCTATAGACAGATTTAAGAAACTGGATCACGGAACTAATTAAGAGGAATTTGATGGTTGACATCATCAAAAACTTGTAGTGGGTCTTGCTAAAGAAATAAATTAGAAGAGCTGCAATTAGATTTAGTAAGGAGAAATTTGTAGAGAATAACAGAATATAGAAAGAATTAGTTGACCATTTAGAAGAAGTTCATAAAATTGATTTTGCAAATGACATGTTATGGGCAAGGATGGTGCTCAACTATTTCTTTTCTGTGAGACATGAAGAATGCATTGTCAGTGCTAAGGTGCATGTACTGAACCACCATGGTATGAAAGCTGTTTGATGGGACTGGGTGGTAGAAATACAATGTGGTAATAAATACAGAATTTGGTAAATGGCAGACCATGACAGCATAATGCTCTCTATCATTCCAAACAAACGGATGCAATTTTCTAACATGACTTTACTGAACTGGTCTTGTTAAGCAGCAGACCAGAGATGGCAGTGCTTCGATGCTTATCTTGATGGTTTTCTGCAATTACTGAGCAGGAAGATTAAGTATTGTGAAAAACTGATTTCAGCAAAGTAATGGATGTGCTAAGCTGCAGTTTGATGTGCAGATTGTCAGGAGTGGATGGTCTGCCCTACGAGTGGTATTTCCACAGGAGAAACTTATTTGCTTCTGTCTTGGCTGCTGTCTATTGCAGCTAACAACAGACTATGAACATTTTCCAATTGAGTTAGTTAGAAAGTAGTGATACTGTTGTGGAAGGACATGTGTAAGGAGAAATTGTTTGAAAACCTCAGGCCCATAATTCTGCTTAACAGAGTTAAATATTTTGGAAAAGGTGCATGCCAAGGGGTTGGTGCTTGTTATCAGTAGTGAAGTCAGTGAAGTGCAAGCCTACCAAATCCACACACACTCCACCTCAGCTGGAGAATAGATCTGGCTTTGACAGGGTGCTGGTCAATTTGAATCCATCCAAAGCATTTGACAAAGCTACTTGACAGCTGTCATAAGGGATGTCAGTTTTGGTCCTATCCTCAAAGACTAGATTGCTACAGTGTGCAGCTACATCTATTCAAACTAAACTGTGGTCCTTCGAGGATGCCCCCTCTCTTGTGTGTTTTGGGATTGAACCCATTGTTGCTGCTGATGGAAACCTTGCAGTACATCCTACTCCAGCTGAGTCTCAGGAGAGCCGTGTCTGTATACATGGATGACATCATTATCATAGTATCAAACACATCAGAAGCAGAAGTGGTAGATAGCATACGGAGGGAAGGAATAGCAGAGGTAGACAGGAGCACTTATCAACCAGGACAAGTTGAGCTTACAACTAGGCATGTAGAGAGGCAAATCTATGCCAACCAAAGTCAATTTCTTTTGCAAGAGTGAGAACCTAGTTAGGATCTGATTTGGCCCAAAATTCCAGTGAATCAGAACTAGAGAGGTTGGGAACAGGGTGGCCATTCTCTGAAGGGTCACATAGAAGTCGTTAATGCCTATATTGCCCTGATGTTGTACTACAGATGACTATCATACCATGTCCCAAGAAACATCTGAGCAGACTGTGGCACATAGCATACCTATTGACCATAGCTTATCAGTGGTCAAGAATTTCACCTGCTACCAACTCCCACTCCATGGTAGTTTCCAAATGCCACCACTGATGATGCACAGGAAATCATTGAGGCTGGACCACTGTGAAGGTGATGATGATGATGATGATGATGAAAATTAAGGGCAATTAGTTTGAGTCACGTTTGGGTGATGTGTGTATTTGCCACTTGTGTCTTTGACCAAACCAAAAGTCTTGGTCAAGCGTAGACTGAGGCATCCAGAATATTGCAAGGTACTCACAGCATTCTACTAGATGGACATCGCCACCAGTGGTAAGACAAACTCTGATTCTGTAGAAGATTAGTGGAGGTTGTGAGTAGAATTCTCTGATTCTGTAGAAGATTAATGGAGGTTATTGGAACAGTTCTAGGCATAAGCAAAGATAGTCTGAGCAATCTTTTTTTGATGAACTATGCAGTTGAGGACTATGGACAGCTTCTAAAAGATTTTAGTATGGCAGTGCTACAGAGGGGTATTACCTGTTCAAGACAATTTCTATAGGTCCAGTACCGAATTACCAATAGCCAAACCTGTCCAAAATGTATATAGGTTAAAACTGTCCTGCACTGTATCACTCAGTGTCCATGCATTATTGATTTGTGGGCTTGTTTTGGAAAACTGTTGCCATATATAGGATGAATCTTGCTATCAGCTGAGACTAGTGAGAATTGAAACACCATCTTTCTTTGGCAGGGAAGAGTCTTTTTCTCTTCAGTGGCTGATGCAAAAGTAGTGTGATGGACTTGTCTGAAAAGTTTGAGGACAAGTATTTTCCTCTCTGTCCAAGCTTTCATCAGTTTATTCAAATACCAATTGAAGAGGAGGTTAAGATTAAAGAGAGAAGTACTGTCTTTTAGTGTGTTCAATGAAGGATGGATGAGAGTGGTGAGGCTAGCAAAGCTGAACAGACCTACTCTGAGTAAGCATTTCAAATTAGGAGGAAGAGAACAGAGGGGAAGGCATCTTTGATGCCTTTGACAGAGTAATCCGGGTATTTGCATGAGGTTTTATGCCTCTGCACGCCCTCATTCAGTGTCTGGGCATTGCTGACTTGTAGGGTTATGTTGAACAGCTACTGTCACATGTAGGATGGATCCATCTGTCGGCTGAGTCTGTAGTGAAGATTGCACCACCATCCTCCTTCAATCGGGCAGTAAGGCAGTCTTCCTTTGCCTGGTGGTTGTGGCAGAAGAGGTTGTTTGGTGGACAAGGCTGAAAGAATGAGGACAGATACATTCTTCTTTGGTAGAGCTCTCGTTAACTTCTTTGAGTTTCACTTGAAAAGGAAATTAAGAGAGGAGAATGAAGTGCTGTCCTTGAGTGAATTTATCGAGAGGTGGGTGAAAGTTGCAGAAAGGACAAGAGTGGATGGTACCTCTCTAAGTGTTGACCTGTGAGTCGGAGAGAAGGAATTGGAGAGGGCACTTAGTCATAGGGCTTCAGGGAAATCTCGGACAGTGGGGTTCCTCGATTATCCCTAGAGGTATCCCTGTATCAAGGAGGGCCACATCACTATCATCCTCCCCACTACACTTTCTTTTTGTACCTCTGGATGCTATGCATTCGTCTCCTCTTTCCCAGTGTTATACTGTGCATACTTTTCTTTTATTTATCATTTCATTATTATATGTAAACCCCAACACTTTATCTCTGTCTCTGTATTGTCCCCCTCATATTTTGCCCTTGTGGCAAGTAAATGAAATCATTAATATTATTGTTGATGTTGTTGTTGTTGTTGCTGATGATGTTGTTGCTGCTGCTGCCGTTGTTGCTGCTGTTGCTGTTGCTGCTGCTGCTGCTGTTGTTGATGATGTTGTTGTTGTTGTTGCTGCTGCTGTTGTTGTTGTTGTTACTGTTGTTGTTGTTGTTACTGTTGTTGTTGTTGTTGTTGTTATTATTGTTGTTTTTATTAATATTATTATTATTATTATTATTATCATTATCATTATTATTATTATCATTATTATTATTATTATTATTATTATTATTATTATTATTATTAAGGCAGTGAGCTTGCAGAATCATCATCTTGCTGGATGAAATGCTCAGCAGCACTTCATCCATCTTTATGTTCTGAGTTCAAATTCTGCTAAGGTTGACTTTGCCTTTCATCATTTGGAGGTTAATAAAAGAAGTACCAATTGAGTACCAGGGGTCAATGTACTCAACTTTTCCCCTTTACCAAAATTTATGGCTTCATGCCTTATAGTACAAAAGGTTATTGCTATTATTATTATTTTTTTCAACATTATTATTGTTGTTGTTGTTATTTTTTTTGTTTTTTCCTTTAGCTCTCTCCAAGGTCAATATTACCTTTCAACACCTTTGGATCAATAAAATAAAGTCCCAGTCAAGTACTGGAGTTCATATAATTGATTGACCCACCACCACCACCACCATCCTCAAATTGCTTGACTTGTGCTTAATTTAGAAACAATTATTGTTTTTGTTATTGCTGTTGTTGTTGTTATCATCATCATCATCATCATCATCATCATCATTATTATTATTATTATTATTATTATTGTTATTATTATTATTATTATTATATGCATACACACACACACACACACATACAAGTATGAATCTATGTGAGGATGTGTGTGTGTGTGTGTATGATCTTTTTCACTTTTATTGACAAAAGAATGAATTCTGTTTGAAATACTTCAACCCACCCACTTCTTTAGAATATTCAGAACAGATAGATTCTATGTAGAATAATGGATAAATATTCAACTTTACAACCACCACACTTGCAATTGTGCTTTTTTTAGTTTAATTGAACAGAAAGGCCAAGAGGATAGTAAACATAAATAGGTATAGTGATATCAAAATATCTCTACATTAAGTGGATCAATAGGGAATAGTATTGAGTGTGTTGATGTAGCTCTGTGTTAGCTTCCATTGATCTACCTTCATCTCAGCAGCAACTAGCTGTAAGGTATAAAATAATGCTAAAGCCACACAAATAAACCTTGTCAGAAAACAAATGCCATTCATAAAACTAGAATCATAGACATAGTTTTACTTCCTTCCTAACGTGAGAATAGTAGGCAATTCTTGAAAAATTAAATAAATACTTGATGTGTTGCATGTAACATTCTCTTTGTAGTAATGATATAAGGAAAATTACTTGTTGCTGGGTAGCTCCCTCGTATATGGCCAGGAAAATCTGTTGCAAGTTTTCACAACTGTAGTCTACACGTTCGGTGTGATATTAGAAAAGCAATGTTACATTTTCTCGAAAGCAAAAGAAATGTTTTTATAAGCTGTTCTTGTGGAATAAGAAAAAGACTTTTCATATTTTATTTTTTTATGTGTTTTGTTATTGTCAAGTGCTTCTGTATTGTTATTCACCTACTTGAACGAAGAAGGAACTCATTTCTAGAGAAAGCAATAATGAGGTGAAGCTTTTATTTGTTTGCTATAAGATTAAAAGGAAGATAATAGAGAATGGTATTGTCTGCATAAGAGAGACAAGATAAGGCCAGATACTGTGGTGCTGAGACCTTTGATGATAAGAAATTAGAAAGAAGACCAGTGAGATATCTGATCCCAGTAGAAATTCCAAACTGATAAGAAAATTTCAGAGATATCTTGTAAACAGTAATCTGATATCTACAGTTAAAGTTAGACTATTCTTCACTGATGAGGTGTAATAAGAATGAAACATATCCATAGTTGTCACCACGCTACCAAAGATCAAACTCACTCCTGTATCTATATTTAGCTGAGGTTTATTTTCAGCTTCTTAATCAACAGAAAGGGGCAATAATTATGGCATTTGCAGGCCCTCCAAGACCAATGAGACTGATGTCAATAACACTCCATTTAAAAGGAAGGGGTCTTGTGGAATTGGTACCACCTTAGAGAAAGTGTTTGGTGGCATTTCTTCTGGCTCTTTCTGTTTTAAGCTCAAATGCCACTGATGTTAACTTTATCAGAATTGCTGGCCTTGTGCCAAAATTAGAAAGAATTAATGTTCCTTTTTAAACTGCTGCAAGTCAATATCCACATGAATGACATGAGCATGGAGAAGATTTTGGTGGGATGCTGTTCTGAGGAGGAAGGATTGAACATAGTGATTAGTGTGGAACATGGAGGGTTGGACACAAAATGGATGATTTGAAGAGAGAGAGAGAGTCAAGTCCGGAATAAATGCATGGCTGGAGGAGGCCTCAAGACCAGCCAACTGTGAGGAAGAGAGACTGTTGTACTAGTTGTAGAAAAGGTATTTCGAGGCCCAGCAGTTGAGGGAGAAAGTCAAGTTAGGGATCATTGGCAGAGTGATTAACCCTTTGACATTCAGATTACTCTGTCAAATGCATTGGTTATTCATTTACATTGTTTTGGGTATGATTATAAACTACATCCGGTAGTGGGACCCTGGGGCCCTGGTTTCAGGGTTTGAGGAGTGTGGAACCACCTCTTAGCCACTATTGTTCCCAGGTCTACTTTGGCACGGAATTGGTAGCACCTGTAAGGGTCCCATGTTTGGGTTAACTAGCAAATTCCTCTGCAACTAGTGGGTGGTGGGGGTGATCGGTAGAATGCAGTCACCATATTCTCTGTGTGACGTAAGAGGTGACTAAAAGGGGCCAGAGAGAGGGGACTGGGAATCCTCTCCTCCTAGTAAATCTATATTCTTAAAAAGACAAGGGGGTGGGAGAAGGTTTTGAATTACTCGTGCATTATCTCATAACTTCAAGACTTCTTTGATTTGCTATTTCTAAATCTCATGTTGTGAGATATTCAGCAACAGTACTTTGGAGTAAAGATTATTTGCCAACATAGCATGGCAGTCCTGGTTTAAGACTAATGTTGCTGTAATTTGGCCCCAGGTGACATCGTCTCCAGCTGGCTATATGACACAATCTGTGTCCTTATATATATATTTTTCCACCCTTGTTTGAAAATATAAGGACACACATCATGTCTTATAGCCAGCAGGAGACGATGTCTCCTGAGGCTAAATTACAGCAACATTAGTCCTAAACTAGGACAGCCATATTATGTTGGCAGACAATCTTCTTTGATTTGATTGCTCATTTTCAGAATGACATTGTAGGAGAGGTGTGAGAGGCTGGATCTGATTCATTTGAACATAAAACTAGTAGACTATTTCAGTCTGATGAAGCTGGTTCAAATGCTAAAGGCTTAAAGAATCAGACAGAATGCTTTGTGGTATTTCTTTTAGGTGCTAGCAAGACTGTGCAGTCAAGAAACTTGCTTTGCAATCATGTGGTTTTGGGTTCAGCCCCACTTAGGAAAGTGTCTTCTTCTTTAGTCTTCAGCCATCAAATAGTGAATTTTTGGATGGAAACTCTATGAAAGTTTGTTATATATATGTATATGTGTATGTATGTCTATGTCTTTGTGTGTAAGTGTGTGCGTGTGTTTGTGTGTGTGTGTGTGTGTGCATGTGTGTGTGTTTGTTTTTGTTTCCCCCTCACTGTTTGACAACTGCTGTTGGTTTGTTTACATCCTCATAATGTATCGGTTCAGCAAAATACACTGTAAGAATATGTACCAGACTTAAAAAAGCCAAAAGCACTGGGGGTTGATTTGTTCAACGAAACCCTTCAAGGTGGTGTCCCAAAATGGCTTCCATCAAATGACTGGTATTTCTCCTGCAGCTGTCTTACCAGAAATATAACATCATTGGTGCTTTTCCCTGGCACAAACCCAAACTGCATCTCGTCTAGACTAACTTTCTCCCTAGTTAGTTGAGCTATGACTCTTTCTGTGACTTTCATCACCTGATCCAATAACTTGATACCTCTGTAATTATTTGTATCTAATGCATCACCTTTACCTTTGTAGCAGTTGACTATGGTGCTGTTACACCAGTCATTGGGTATGATTCCTTCATGTATCACCTGATTGACTATACGGGTGACTAGACTATAGCCAACATCACCAGATATTTTAAGCATCTCTGCGGTGATTCCTGATGGACTGGGGCCAGTACCACCCGACTGGCCCTCATGCTGGTAGCACATAAAAAGCACCCACTATACTCTTGGAGTGGTTGGTGTTAGGAAGGGCATTGAGCTGTTGAAATTTTACCACATCAGATTGGAGCCTGGTGCTGCCTTTTGGCTTGCCAGCCCTCAAGTCAAACTGTTCAACCCATGCTGCATGGAAAGCAGACGTTAAACGATGATGATGATGATGATGATATACAGGTACCATAAAATATAAGTTATGGAGTTGATTTGTTTAACTAAAAAACTCTTCAATGTGACGCTCCAGCATGGTAGCAGTCCAATGAGTGAAACATGGAAAAGATAAAAGATGAATTATGAGAGAAAAGGAGGAAAGAATTTTGATAGAATGTCTCATCTCTACCAGATGTACTGTGTGCGTGTGTGTGTGTATAGCAAAGGAGTAATTCTTTTCTTTTTGCATAGTTGTTCATGTATTTCTTTAGTTTGTTTGTTTTGCTTTTTTTCCTGTAACTTGAGGTGAGGAAATGAAGGATATATTTCATTTCAGTGCTAAGATAGCCGGTTGTAGGTATGTATTGGCATACTTTGAATAGAACTTCATTGTTTTTTTTCCCTTGCATTTTTTCTTTAATATCTATGTGTGTGTATGCAAATGCATGTGCGTGTATATATGTGTGTGTGTGTGTGTGTGTGTGTGTGTGTGTGTGTGTGTGTGTGTGTGTGT
>NC_068987.1:81801783-81803316 GCF_001194135.2 Octopus bimaculoides
GTATATGTACATATATGTTTGTGTTTGTGTGTATACACATGCACACACACAGACACACACAAAGCTTTGTGAGTTGATTTGGTACATGGGTACATGATAGCTGAAATGAAACCTATCATATACATACATACAAGCATGCACACATGCATGCATACATACATACATACATACATACATACACACATACATACAAGCATGCATGCATGCAAGCATGCATACATGCATACACACACATACACACATACACACATACACACATACATGTTTATACGCACACATACATACATATGTTTGTATGTAAGAGTTGTACTGAAAGACATGCAAAGGTAGGCACAATTAACTGTCATCAGTTGTCCAAATAATTCTTCCTCACTTCACTGCATTACAGCACTTTCACTTCATCTCTGGCATGAAATCATTGTCCCCAAAGCCTTTTGTAGGATCAAACAGGTGGAAATTGGAGGGCACCAGATGGGGACTGTACAGCAGATAGGGAACCACTGGTCTGGTCAATTTACTAATAACCTTATTTGTGGCTAAAGGTGTGTCTGGTCATGTGATGCTTTGGTGAATGTGGATCCATTTCAGATTATTGTTTGATCTTTTTCTCCTAGTGCTTTCTTTAAGCTTTTGTACTGGATTTCCAGTTTTTCATTGATGTTTACATCTTCAGCCAATATATACAGATAAAAGACAAACATATATGTATATTCAACCATACCTACATGTCTGAATACATATGCATCTGCAAACATTATTTTTCCTCAATATTCTCTTGCTGTTCCCAATACATAAGTTAGCTTTTTGCCAAAAGGAAAAATAGAACTAACTAAACAAAATTATAACGTATGTGTTCTTTATTAGATATGAAAATACATAAATGACTGAAGAATGTAGAATTTGATGCCAAAATATGAAATAAACAATTGACTGTAAATATGACAGATTAGAAATTAATTTCAGAGAGATCTTTCAAAACAACATCTATCTTTTGCCAAGTTGTCACACACCAATTATCATTTTAAAAAATTTAATCACTGTTTGATGTATGCAAATAGGCAACTTACACATTTACACGCATATATACGCATTCACACCGATATATTTATGTATCTATGTCACCAACCCTCACATGTTTCCAAACGAGGTTATACTTCTCATGGCCAGACATGTTTACAATGATTCTGCTACTATTTCAACTACCAACTGAAATAGTTGCAGATTCACTGTAGATGTTTTCTGGTCCGTGGATTTTAAACTATGTTAAATCCTTCTGAATGTCCTAAACTTTGAAGTTCATGAATTCATGTGATGAAAACGGTTTCTTGCAATGATGTAATGTTTTCATTAATCAATTAAAGGAGTCGTTAGAAACGGCTGTAATGGATTTCCCTCTGTACCTCTACTGTTACTCATTTGCATTTTAGCTATCTAGCTATCTATCTATCTAAAGTGTGTGTGTATGTATATATATATATATATATATATCATCATCATCATCATCATCATCATCATCGTTTAACGTCCGCTTTC
>NC_068987.1:81803697-81819319 GCF_001194135.2 Octopus bimaculoides
TATGTATATATGTGGCCTGCGTGTTTTTGTACCTTGTTTATCATTTTGTCCATGTTTTTTTGCAACGTCATGTACCCATCTATATGTACATGTAGATGAAGGTATGTACATACATGTACATATATATGCATATACTCATATATTGTTTGTATATATATATACAGAGAGAGAGAGAGAGAGAGAGGGGGGAGAGAGAGAGAGAGGGGGAGAGAGAGAGAGAGGGAGAGAGAGAGATACAGATGCACATATACATACAAACACGGAATGCCTCTGATTAAACATATGTGTTAAAAGGCATATTCTTCATGGAACTCTTTCTTGAAAGTAGGGATTCCTGAACAAAATGCTGATGCAAATTTTGTATTGAAAAGAAGAAAAATGCCCATTGAAATTCAAAATATTGGAAACCCTTAAAAATGGATCTTCTACACAGGATAAAAAAAGTAAAGGTAAAAAAAATATCAAGTATGCTGTTTATATTAGTCAGACTAATCTCCTCGCCTTGATTGTTGATTTCGCTAGGTTTTGTCTGTTGTATGCTCCAACTTTCTTCAGGTGTCTTATGTTGAACTTGGTTGTTGTATTGGAATTTTGAACCTAACTTTTTATACACTCTTCTCATTCTGCTTTCTGTGTTTCATGACATTTTTTGCTTCGGTTGATTTTTGGTGAATTACTTTAGTGCCTTGCCTGCAATTGAAAATCGCCGGAAGCAAAAAAGGTACAGAAAGTAGAATGAGAACTGTGTGCCCCCATGGATCAAATAATGGGTTAGGTTCAAAATTCCAATACAACAACCAAGTTCAACAGAACACACCTGAAGAAGGCTGGAGTATACAACAGTTGAAATGTAGTGAAATTAACAATCATGATGAAAACACCAATCCAACTAATATAAATAGCAGACATAATATGAATTCTTCATCTCACAAATATAAAACTGTATTAAAAATTATGTTAGTACCTTTCATGATACTTTGCTTAAAAATCCCTAGTAAACTAGATATTCCATTAGATAAGACAAAAATCTTTTATCAAGTTGTTAAATGTATGTACATGAAACCTTTTCCAGCAATATCACAAAATAAAAGCATATAAGAAAGGTAACCCTAGTATGCATTAACAAGGAAATAGAAAAATTGGTCTGAATTTTTAAGATAAGTTTATTGAAAAAAATATTTAATTTTCTTCCCTTTGCATTACATTAATTTAAAAAAGTTAAAACCCAAATCTAATGTAACTGAGTCTTAATGCAGACTCATCAATGTTAATAAGACTGAGCTTAAAGGTTATCAAATATATACTAGATTCAGTCAGTGGTAGCATTGTGAAGGCCAATATCCTTTCTTGTCTGAAGTAATACTTCTTTAGTAACTGGTTGTTTTGATAATATACATGCTAGACATAGCTGTAAATTTATATTCGATATTGTGGAATATTACCTATACATCACTGAATTTCCGTTAATGAAAGTGCTATATTTCAGCCAAAGGTTTATCACCTTTAGTAATTTGGATATCAATGTTATTATGCAGGTTAGAAAATATTTTCTTTCATTCATGTCTCATCCTATGTCCGACAGAGTGGCATGGAATTATGTTCCTGTGAGTTATTGGAGCTAAACTTTTTAGCTAATTGGTATTTTTATTTTAGACATCAATGAATTAAATTTAATTCTATAGAATTAAGCCTGTATAAACATGATGGACTAATTTTAACATAATAGAAACTGACACCAAATTGGGTTAGGAAAAATTGAAAACGTTCTAAAATTTTGATATTACAATTGCTGTAAGAGACAAAAAGTAGTTTAGTTAATTTCTTCAACATTAATTTTAACCCAATTTTAGACACTTATAATCCGTTTATAAAACCTAGATAAAAATGGTGGTATATGCACAAATAATCATCTTCCTGCTATTTAGAGGAATTTCTCTGATAATATCAACAAGAGAATTTCCAGTATATCCTCTGATAAAGAGATATTCAATCATTCTACAGAATTTATAATGAGGCTTTAGGTTGATCAGGTAATTCTAATTCAATAATACTATAAAAAGAAGGTTGTAGGCTATAATCCACTGCTTAATTTGATATCATCTCTAATATTACCTGCTCTTTCTTGCATTAATAAACAAGTATTTTCCTCCTAAGGCTTCATAAGATTTTAATTGGATTAGTATTATGATGAAATACAATTGTATTATATTGATAATGAAGATAAAAGAGGTACAACACTCTCTAACTACATCTGGAATGTGAAAGATAATGGCGTTCTTAGTTACAGTACTGATTGGATGGCTAATCCACACAATGTATTATCATTGGCTTCAAATGTTCTCTCTCACTATCTGAGATATTCAACATCTTGATACAACCACCATATCTATTGAATTGAAAATTATAATCATTTTCTTTGTGTCCTTATCAAAGGGAATTTATTCTGTAAGCATTTCCACTGCCTATGTATCAATGTCCATTATGTTAAGAACCTGTGGCATGTCTTTCCATACTTGCTTCAGTTTTTGACTGTTTATCTTTTGTCCATTTGTCTTTTAGGACATGGCTTTTGTATGCCCCTCATCATCCCTTATCTAATATAAATGTCCCTTACAGATATCCTTTAATGAAAGAAGGAACGATACGAGATATTCCTTTTTTGTGTGATATTTATTGTTAAAGGAACCCACACATCTATGAATTTGTATAGTACCTGTCAAGTGTTTTTAAATAAAAGCTAAACTTGATAATAAGTTATAGAGCTCATTTGTAGAAAGCACTTACAGTGAGAACTATTGAATGGAAAGGTCATCTGTTGTTACAAAAGTTTTAATGCACAACTGTGACTGAAGTCATCTAACCACTGAGCTTGTTGCATAATGTCACCTGGCAACATTTTATGCACCAATGTTGATATATGTGTGCGTATGTTTGATATTTATGTTTGTGTACTTAACAAGCACAAACTTGCTATTTAGACACCAGGTATTGATATTTTCTTTCTAAGTACCTAGACTTTGTTTTTATGTGTCTTTCTGTTTTCGCCTAAGACAAACAAATTGGTCACCAGGCATGACTTCATAAAATAAATTTTCAAAAATTTCTCACCAACCACCAAACAAAATATTACTAAGCTTTGATTGAAAGAAAGTGAAAGTGCTATGCTAAACTCAAAGATATCCAAACTAGTGTGTTTACTTCTATTTTATTTATTCGTTTGTTTTTATTTTGTTGAATTCTCTGTTGTATGCAGATGACTTCCTCAGTCAACTGGCTGTCATGCTACTTTGGTTCTATTATTTTTCTTGCAAACTTCCTAAGACCAAATGAAGAATGGAGTGACAAACAAACAAATAAAAAAAAAATGGGAAGTATATGGAACACCTGAAAGTGAGGGAGTGTACAGAGTAGCTTTGCTTATTGAAAATGTTGTGCAGGAAGGCTGGTTGGGCATCCCTTATGATAGACATTACATATCCAACAGCAATAACAAAACCAAGAGTGAGCATCTGGAACAGGTCCCTCAATAGTAATAATAATAATAATAATAATAATAATAATAATAATAATAATAATAATAAATACCAGGCAGTGGCTGTCATGGCTTTTGATCTTAACTGACTGGAAGTTTTAACATGTACATGTTTTGTCTTGGTATAAAAGATGGGCTACAGCAAATATTCTGCTCAATACCACAGATTTGCTTGTCAGTTGTTTGACCTTAACCAGTTGAGTATGTCCCTTGGTGGCTAATGATATGTGCATCTCTGATTATCAGCCAAAGTAGTGGGGGAGTATCATATAGCCATGTGTTGAGTGGTATTCTTTGGGGTTTGAATAATTCACCTCTGGAAACATGGGTGGTTTGTTCATCATCTTTAAACAGCCCTTATTTGGGAACACTTTGAGCAGGATAGGCTACTTGACCTGAAAACAATTCTAACTGGGCCCCACCTACTAGTTCATTTGCTATCTATCTTGATATAAGGTCACCATGTCGTGCACATATTGTTGTGATGTATGCACCTAGTGTACCCTTATCAGATGGGTAGTATTGATGGGTATATTGGGCTTTGTATATTGTACCCTGACATCATTTTGACAACACATGCTGCTCTCATTCAATCATCATCATCGTTTAACGTCCGCTTTCCATGCTAGTATGGGTTGGACGATTTGACTGAGGACTGGTGAAACCGGATGGCAACACCAGGCTCCAATCTAATTTGGCAGAGTTTAATAGTAATGATAATAATCGTTTCTACTAAAGGCACAAGGTCTGAAATTTTATGGGCGTGGCTTAGTCAATTACATCAACCCAGTACTCAACTGGTACTCATTTTATCAACCCTGAAAGGATGAAAGGCAAAGTCCACCAGAGTGTTTTATGAAGGCCAACATGTGGTCTGCATTTAATAGCTTCACTGATGCCATAGCTTTTACATATTATCAATTGCCACTACAAATCAGAGAACATAGAATGTTACAATATTGGTTATTATGGCCGTTTGAACAATTGACCGTAACATTTTCCCACCTCCAAGAAGTGAAGAGTTAAACTTGTCTTTGTATAGAGTCTGATGAGCTGTCCACAAGTCCTTTGTGGATTGGTCACTGTAAGACCAGACATTAACTTTAGTGATTTAATAATATATAGATAGATAAATAAATAATTAAATATATATATAGGTGTGTGTGTGTGTGTACTTTATTTGTGTATTAAGGCTACCATTGGTTTCATGTTAAGAAAATATCTTAATATCTTAACAATTTTTCAAGCTGATCGTGTGGAGGAAGGCATTTGTCTCGATTTTGGATTAATAGAAAATTGTTAAGATATTAAAATATTTTCTTAACATGAAACTAACGGTAGCCTCAATACACAAATAGAGAATTTTTGTCCTCCAATGCAGTATTGAGCACTCATTCTCATTGTTCATCATTTACGTAACTAGGTAGGTAGGTGGGTAGGTAGGTAAGTAGGTAGGTATACAGACAGCTAGACAGACAAATAGATAGACAGACAAATAGATAGATAGATAGATAGATAGATAGATAGATAGATAGATAGATAGATAGATAGATATGCAAATGCATATGTATGTACACATATATATATGTATGTATATACATGAGGGTGTGATGAGGGAATTTTTAAGTACACACATCACTTATTTATTTTTCCGGTTGTCTGGAATTTAATTCCTTCAGTTTTTAGAAAAGCTATGCTTCATTTCATTCTTCACCAATGAGATTCACGCTACGCTGAACTGCTATAAATAGTGAATGTGTGGTTATAAAGTTCCTTTCTTCCTCTGGAGATCATTAAAATTTAGGAGTAACGCTTAGAAAAATTTAATAGATATTTAATATTTATAAAGTGTGTGATTGTGTCTCATTATTTATAATTGTCTCCGTTGTTCATTATTGTGTTGTTTTATAAGACAGAAGAGTGAGAGGCTCTATTATGAAGTAAAATAATGTGATAAAAATAAATAGGATGATAAATAAATAATACTTTTGTGATATGGTTGAGCTATAATAATTTTAAACAAATCATGTAAATAGTGTTATATCAACAATAATTTTGGTCTTTCTTGAGTTTTGGGCATCACTTAGGAAGAAAAAAAGTGAAATAAAAGGAAAAATTTTTTGTTGGATGCAAAACGGTGCTAACTGTTGAATGACAAAAGAATAATGTCATGAAGCTAATGGTCACTCACAGAATTTTCAGGTTGAACATGAAATTTGTTTTGTTGTATCTTGGGATAGTCATTATGCCAATAGTGAACACACTCACTGGTTCTGTTGTCACTTCTTTATTTTTATTAATCAACTGGCTAACTTATTAACTAATTGATTGTTTGATTAATCTTTCAGACAATCAATCTATCTGTCATTTTTGTTAAAGCCTTTTTGTCATGATGGCATTCCCGCTCTACTCCAAGTTTTCTTCAAACAACCAATTAGTTAATTGGTTAACTAGTTGAGTAACAATAATAAAAGAAGTGAAACAGAACCATAGTGTGTGTGTTTTGTTATTGACATAATGACCCACCTGGGACACAACAAAAACTGTTTCAGCATATGAGTTCACAAACCAAATACAAAAGCAATGTATGAAATCTATAATCAATAAAAAAAAAGGGAAAGTAAATTGGTTATAATAGCTAAAGGAAGATCTCTCTTAAATGCTCCTTCTTAATAAAATGTTATTATTTTATAGAATATATAAAATATGCTGCTTTGTTCTGAAGTATATTTCACTAGTATATTAGATATTAGAATGCATAACTTTTGTTCTTCAGTACATTTAAATATAAAACAATGCATTTACTTATTGTAGGGCAATGAGCTGGCAGAAACGTTAGCATGCTGGGCGAAATGCTTAGCGATATTTCGTCTGCCGTTAAATTCTGAGTTAAAATTCCGCCGATTGATTTTGCCTTTTACAAGATGGTTGACTGTGACTTCAGAAACTTCAAAGCTACTGTCACCCTTCTTTTGGTAAACGTTTCATGTGTGTGTGTATCTGTGTCTGTGTGTGTGTGTATCTGTGTGTGTGTGTGTATCTGTGTGTTCACACATACACATACGCATATATATATTTATATATTATATTATTTTATTTGTTTCAGTCATTTGACTGCAGCCATCCTGGAGCACCACCTTTAGTCAAACAAATCGACCCCAGGACTTATTCTTTGTAAGCCTGGGGACGTAAACACACCAACATCAGTTGTCAAGCGATGTTGGGGTGGGGTGGGGGGACAAACACAGACAAACAAACATCGCAAAAAATAGTTTTCCTAATAATCATAAGTATCACCATATACTTAATAGACCAACAATTAAAATTTCTTTTTCCACATTGCTGAACATAGGATCAATCATCACCAGCTTTAATAGATGAAAACTTAATAAATATAAATATATGTTTAAGAAATTAAGAAATAATAGTAATACTAGTAAAGAAATACACAATATTACTCAATATAAAACTAGTTTAAGAGGTAGCATAATGGAAATACACAGCAATACTATAACATTAACTGAATCTCAACAAAATTGTAATAATTATATATTTCAAAATTTGCAAACCACTGGATATGATAGGACTCTAGATAATCCAATACCACAATCTAATAACAATAGTAATACACAAACAGTGAATTTACTTAATGCTCTTATAAATATTTCCACAATAAATTCAGCTATAACACCACACACCATAATGAATAATCCTAATACCATAAAATCTAATACCACAGAACAGAAACATATAACTAAATATTGCACATGTAAAAATAATAAGTTATGTCCTTTAGAAGGCAAATGTAGAAGGTTCAACGTTATATATAAACGTACTGTTACTAAAACTGCTAACTCACATAGTAAGATATAAATGGGGAGCTTCATTAACTTTAACCCATAAAGTGCTGGGATTTGCACTTACATAGCATGGACTGCTGAGCACATTTTATGAAAATGAGACTACCATGCACACATAAAAAACAAAAAACATAGTTAAAATATCTTAGTATATAATGGTGGCAAGTTTTACATCTGAAAAGTCATTAGTGGAACTATTTATTAGTCCTCTTGCATTCTGGTAGGAGGGGTATCGGAGTGTTTGTGTGACATTAGACCCCAACAAACGCCCATAAATTAAATGCATCTATCTGGGCCATGATTGTGGCCTGTCGACTTGTGCCTGACAGCCATGGTCATGTCCTGTCATGCTTTATGTGTTAAACAAAGATTTTTAGCCCATAAACACTCATTTAAACTGAATATTATGAACAACACTACCTCATTGGCTGCATATATATATAAACTCAAACTAAAAAATGTCAACTATAAATTACCCTGGTCAGTTATCAACTCAGCTATACCACATACCCACAAATCTTCTATTTGCCATCAATCTACAGAAGAATCACTTTACATATTACTATATAAACAAAATAATTTAATTAATTGCCAATTGAAAGCATTATCCACATGTAGACATCAGTTTTATAAAACTTTTAAACACTATAAGAGATCATTAAGAAAAGCTTCACATTAATATTTTGTAATTTATGTTTTATTATCATAATAAAATATAAGGATTATTGTGAGTGAAAAATTAATAAAATTAAAATATTTTAAATCAAACAAATATTCACAAGATATAGGATTATCCATTAAATAAATACTTAGAATTTATCCTCTTGAAATTTGAACCCATACTCTTTTAATATGTAACTAATTGACTTTAAATGTAATACAATTATTTACTCTATAGCAAGTCAATACAAAACCTATCTACATTTGCATAAAATATAAATTAATAATGGTATCTTCTCATTTTATCTCAATAATGGTATCTTCTGGTTTTATCTCAATAAAAATTAAAGCAACAAATAATCACTTTTATTCTCTCACATTTATGGATTACACATGGAAGAAGAAATGGATGATTGAAATTCTATCTTTGTACAGCCTATACGAATTTTTACAATGGATTTATTCTACATTTTTAGAATTTTAGCACAAATTTATATCAACACTATATGTATACCAATAATTTTTTTAAAGACATTTTCCACATTTGCTTTAAACAGCATTTTCTTCATTCTATTTCCTCCACTGAAATTCATCCTTTTGTCTTGATTTTCTGATGAATGGACATATTCTTCCCAACGATGCTTATCAACTTTAGATTTTATTTCAAGAAGCATATTCATGAAACAATCATAAGAACTTTTAAACATTTTAAAACTTTTTAATAATCATGACTGTACTTATTTATTAATGCAATATTGCTAATATTATATACTTATCTTTATTATGATTTTTAAGATATAACTATTCCACTATTTTACTCTCTAATATATATGACAGGCTTCTTTCAGTTTCTGTCTTACCAAACCCCCTCACAAGTCTTTGGTCAGCCCAAGGCTATAGTAGAAGACAGCTGCCCAAGGTGCCACGCCGTGAGATTGAACCCAGAACCATGTTATCTAAATATATATATATATATACATAGGCACAGTTGTGGCTGTGTGGTAAGAAGTTTGGTTCCCAACCACAGGGTTCTGTGTTCTGTCCCACTGCCTAGTACTTTGGGAAAGTGTCTTCTACTATAAGTCCAGAAATTGAAAGAAGTTTGTCGTGTGTGTGTTTGTCTGCCTGTCCCTCACTACTGCATAATAACTGTTGTAGGTTTGTTTATGTCCCTGTAGCTTAGCAGTTCTGCAAAAACAGACTGATAAAACAAATACAAGGTTTTTAAAAATAATTCCTAGAGTTGATTCATTTGTCTAAAATTCTTCAAAGTGATGCCCCAGCATGGCTGCAATCTAAGGACTGAAATGAGTAAAAAAACTAGAAGAATGTATATATGTGTGTATAAATATCACACACACAATCATACAGATAATTATCTGTGCAAAAATTATAGTATATTATATTTTATTTCTTTGATTCATAATCAAGATACTCAGTAAATGAAGTTTCTAGAAACAAACTTTCATTTTACTGTAAGTTTTTTTTTTTTTTTTTTTTTTTTTTTTTCATTTTTGTGATTGAAAAAATTAATCATAAATGATCTGTTCAGTTCTGTTGCTTAGAGGTTTCTCCGGTTCCTTCGTATCCCTTGTTAGAACCAAAATAAGTGACTGCAAATCAATAAATTGAATTCTTGATGGTCTTTCTGCCAATATCAGAAATTATGTGATGTGTGTATATATGTATTTGTGTGTGTGTGTGCATGCATAATGTACAATTATGTACATAAAATATAAAATCTATATTGGCTGAATCTCTGCAAAGTCACTTTTCAAATTTCATTCAGTATTCTCTCTCATCTTCTGTCTGATTTGAAGTTTATTCTCTTAAGAAGGTTGGCGATACACTTGGCTCTCAGCCCAAAACATAGGCCCTTCCAGCTGTAGAATTGTAGAATGTAACAGCTAGTGAATGACTAAATAAAATATTTGCCAAAAAAAACTTAACTAATAATTGAAATTTACAACAAAATTGTTCTGTGCTTTTGGGAGGGAAAAAAATGGAATTTTTACATTCTTTTCTATATCAAAAATATATCATCGATAACAATTTTGTTGCTCCCTAAAGATACTTGTCCGAAAAATCTTTAGTAATCCTTGAATATTGGCTTAACGCATCAGTTATAAAACATTTGTAATAATAATAAGGGCAACAGTAATATTTACCACAAGGACGACCATGAAGGGACATTATAAGGACAAATTAAAAAAGTAAATAGGCTTTATACAGAACCAATTAGAAAACAAAAAAAACAGGTTTGGGAAATGACAGTATGAAAAGTGGATGGAATGAAAAGTCCTAATGGGGAGACAGCCAGTTAGCTTCACTCTAAGAACCCCCCAGTTCCTGGACTGTCCTGACTATTAGGAGTAAGTGTTCTCACCCAACTGTATTCTCCGGTCTACAGATGTATTCTGAGAGTAGGCCCATTTACTCAGGACATGCACACTGCTCTCATTTAGCTTTCAGGAAATTCCATAAATGGTAGCACTCTCCCCCAGTATTAGCTTGATGGATGAAACGTGATTCAAATCATTCTGAAAAGGTGGTCATTTATTGTGAACATTGAGTAGATATACCTAGACATTGTAATAATGAAAAACACACACACATATATATATAATCATAACCATGCATCAAAAATTTTTTATCGCTTTGTTTTAAGTCATTCAACCTATAAAGATTTTAGATTATTAATAATTCTAAGAACAAAGAAGAATCTCCTGAACATGCCAAAGCTTGGAATTGTACCAGAGACCATTGCACAGCTGGTTTAAAGCTCTCACCTATGAGCCATTGCAGCCATCTTTGAAGGATGTCATTACTTTTAGAAATGTATTTATTAAAAGTAGATAGTTTAGTTGATTGAAAGAGCTCAACACATTTTGTTGAAATCAACAAAGATCCATTTACTTTAAAATACACTCACATATACATAAATGTAACTACGTGTGTGTATAATCTTGTTTGTTCTTAATAAAAAATAACAGAAAACTGCCTGGAGGTGGGTGTTTCTGCCAGGAATAATAATTATGTTGCCTTCTAAAATTGACACAGGCCAGAAGTATATAAGAAATTATTTATATTGATCCTCGTGTATGGAATTGCATTAAATGATAACGATGATAATAATAATAATAATAATAATAATGACAACAATAATTTTTTTCCTTCGTTAGCCATAAGTGTTTAAAGATACCAAAAAAAAAAAAAGAAAACTTTCACTAGTAGTTTCAAAGGAAGAAAAGAAAATGTGGAGTGTGAAAGACACATAAGTACAGACTGGGGTGGGTGAGAGAGGTTATATAAAATATGGAAGGTGGTATTAAGATTTTAAAGCTACACAGATTTGCATGTTTGTGCACACACACATATTTGCTTAAAAAAAAATAGAAAAGTACAATAAAACAATAATTAAAAGATAAAATTGAAGGCAATCAAAACTTGAAATATTACTGGTTAGATTGAGTTGGGACACCCCACAATGCTGTTCATTTAACTATTTCTCAAACTGTATGAGAGTGCTACCAAATGCACCAATATGCAATTTTTGACAGATTTGGTTATAGAAAAACACTAACATTTCAAGGGTAATCACTATTAATTTTAGTGCCATGTATTAATTTTTTAGTTTTGTTATAACCTACTTTCTGCATGTTCATATTCTGAACCTGTTTTGTGTCATATCTTGTTCTGAAAGTCTGTGGTACCATTTGATGCATCATTTTGGCTATTGACACTTTGTTTTAATTTCATTTTTTTTTTTTTACTTCACTTTCTTTGTGATTTTCCTAGGGTGGGAAAGGGGGTTCATTGACACTTGGAAGAAAGTGTTCCTCTTTTTTTATTGTTTTATGTTGAATCTTTTTCAATGATTTTTACCTCTTTTATTCTTTTTGAGATCATTTGCAGGTTTTCTTTTATTGATATTTCTTCCTCATTTATAATTATCTTTTCCTCATTGCACAATGAATGCATGGTACTACAAGTTGGTACTGTTGGGGGACAAGGTGTTTGCTCATATATTTGAGGGCAATACAGATATTTGCTTGCAATCTCCTGAGTTTGATTTGATCTTGCTTTAGAAACAGGGGTTTCTTGTTCTTTTTGTTATTCTTTATTTTTTCTTGTTTAATCTCTCTAGTCCCTCCTGGTATTCAGTTCTGAGGTGAATATTACTCTGACAAATGCAGCAACAGGACTTTCTATCCTATATCATTAATTTCATGTTCTTCATCTCAGTGTCTTCTACTGGACACAGTTCCCATGTGGTTGAAAATCCATTTTAGCATTTCCTGACCACATGTCAGTTCCAATGTGGCTCTGTGGTCTTTATTGTATCATTAGGACTTGAAAATCCATTTAAATATCTCAACAACATGTCAGCTTTCATTAAGTTTTCTCTCACTTCTCTTACCATACTGTAACAGAGAAGCGTTTATTAGCTATGGCTCTACATAGTTTCTGTTGTCTTTTATTGTGATTCTGTGGCATTGAAGTGTCATTAGGTCTCACCAGTCCATTTTGAAACTCTCTGACAATAGATTGCCTTTCATTAAATCTTTGGCCACTCTCCCATAATGGAAAACCGACATCATTTATTAGCCATAGATCTATTCCGTGTCCAATGTCTCTTATTGTGATTCTTAAGTTTCTCTAATCCAACTCGTGTATAATCAGAGGGTACCCAATCGACCATACTATTAGATGTTGTTATACATCGCTAGTCACAATCCACTTTGCATCATTTTAGCCTTCAAATGATGCCACTTAAGTGGGTAGGCGTGCAGGCCAACGTACTCCCTGATTCGGAGGTTAGTCTAACATAGACTTACTCCTGCCCACTCAGCTGTAAATGAGTAACATGAAGTGGAGTATTTTCTTCAAGAACACAATGTGCCACCCAGTTTGGGAATCAAACCCACGGTCTAGCAATCATGAGGGCAAAACCCTAACCACTAGGCCAGAGGTATGTTTGAAAATTTCAGCCTGTGGCTGTATCTTCAGTTTTATCCAAATGTGGCCAATACCAGTACCCTCTCGCTGGCCCTCATGCTGGTGGGACGTAAAAAGCACTATCCAAATGTGATCACTGCCAGGCCCACCTGACTGGTTCCTGTGCCGGTGGCACGTAAAAAGTACCCACCACACTCTCGGAGTGGTTGGTGTTAGGAAGGGCATCCAGCTGTAGAAACAATGTCAGATCAGATTGGAGCCTGTTGCAGCCACTGGCTCTCCAGATCTCAGTCAAACCGTCCAATCCATGCTAGCATGGAAAACGGACGTTAAACGATGATGATGATGACAGTGTGCCATAATTTTTGGTTTTTCAATTGAGAAAATTTTTATGTCTTGCAGAGGCTGTTGTACTATTTGGCATGAAGTAAGATTCAGTTTGCTTCCATCTTGTTATATGCAGCAATATATAAATTTTCTCTTTGCTTTCTTCCCTTTATTAAATTCTGTGACAAGGAAATGCTGTTCAGTTTCACAAAATTCTTCCACTTACATTTTTTTTTTTTCCTTCTTGTAACTGTGACAGATCTTAAAATTCCGTTGTTCAGTTTGTATTAAAGAAAGCTTTGCCTGAGCATAACTGCTCTTTGAACACTCCACAGTATTTAATGTCTTGTAATTATCTACTGCTGTTGTTGTTACTATTATGATTATCTTCAAAACTACTTATTTAACTATTTGGGATATTTTCTTTTACTTTTTCATTGTTCTGTTCGTTTTCTCCTTCCTTTTCTACATTCACTTAGATGTGTTGATTTTGCATTCTTTCATGTTTTTGTTTTGTTTTATTTCCTGTGAAATGTTGTGTAGCGTAAATATGTGTGGCAGCCATTTTGGATGTGGAAAAGGAATGTGTGTCAATAGAATTTTGAAAGTTTGTGAACCAAAGCTTTTTTATTGCTTTCCAATCCAGGGATATCATGGATAGTTCTCTTTCTAGGCAATTATAGTTCTTTTTACTAGTATTCCAGAGGAAATTTCATTTGGTAATACTTGAATAGATTTGTTTTGAAGAGAAAAGCACAATGACATCTTAAAACTACGAGTGTCAAATAATAATAATGATAATAATAATAATAATGATAATATGGCTTCTGATCTTAACTGATTGGAAGTGTTATCATGTACATGTTTTATCTTAGTATAAAAGATGGCTGCAGCAAATATTTTGCTCAATACCACAGATTTGCTTGTTAGTTGTTTGACCTTAACCAGCAGAGCATGTCCTTTGGTCACTGACAATATATGTGTCTCTGATCACGAGCAGAATTAGTGGGGGAGCATCATAGCCATGTGTTGAGAGGAATTCTTTGGGGTTTGAATAATTCATCTCTGGAAATGTGGGTGTTCAACATCCTTAAACAACCCTTATTCAGGTACCTTTTCAACAGAATGGGCTACTCAACCTAAAGAAAGTTCTAACTGGGCCCCACCTGCAAGGTCATGTGCTGTTTATTTTGATGTGAGATCACCATGTCGCACGCACATGGCTGTGATGCATGTGCCTGGTGTATCCTTATCAGATAGGTAGTCCTGATAGGTACATTGGGGTTCATATATTTGTACACCAGTGTCTTTTTGATGGCATGCACTGTTCTCTCACTCAGTAATAATAAAAATATTAATAATGATAATAATAAAAGATGAAGAAAGAATAGCAAAGAACAGATATGCATGAAAAGTGAAGAAAGCAAAGCTAATGTTTGGGAAATATCTAAACACTACAAAATCAGCCCTCCTGCTTACTGGTATGAATGTCGTCCTGAGCCAGTCATTGAAAGTAAAAATGTAACTGTCTTCTGGAATTTTCCAGTCAACATCGGCAGAATGATCCAGGCTAATCAAACAGATATAGAGAAGAAAATACTTATAGACTAATAGATGTAAGTGTTCCCACTGATAAAAATATATCTGCAAAGGAATTTGACAAAAATAAGGACCAGAAAATTGAAATACAAAAGATGTGGCATCTTCAAGCGAGAACTGTTCCTGTTATTGTGTGTGTTCTTGATATGAGAAGAAAGGGATGTCAGAACCGTGTCTCAGAGAAATCCAAAAGATTGTGCTGACAAGTACTGCCCACATCCTTAGAAAGACCTTATCAACTTAAATGTACGTGTTGTATTAAATGAACATAATTTGCTCCTGCCCCTGCCACTTCCTCTCCCCAAGCTTTCAGTAATGCCGTAACATCTCTTACCTTTCACTCATCCTAGGACACTGGGTGTGTCTCAGTGAATGATTCTAACAAACCTGCAGATTAAAAGTAAATAATGATTTCAAATTTTAACACAAGACCAACAATTTCGGGGTAGGGGAGAAGTCCATTTCGTTAGTTTTTTACTGTTATTATACAAGTGTTTTTTTAAACCATAAATCTGTCCTCGACATAAACACCATCCACATCCTATATATATATATGTGTGTGTGTGTGTATATATATATATACACATACATACATACATGCCCAGGAATTATATATATATACATACATACATACATACATACATGCACAGGAATTATATATATATATATATATATATATATATAT
>NC_068987.1:81819862-81831460 GCF_001194135.2 Octopus bimaculoides
TCTAGTGGTAAATATTAAAACAGTTTTTATTTTGAATGATGTGTTTAACAGTTCAAACATTGTAATCCAGTGTCACTCAGCTGAATTGGACAACAATACTGGTGAAGAGTTTGAAGACAGGTTCAAGCAGGTGGGTTAGTTGACATTGGTCAATGGTTTTGAGAAGACTTCTCTGAGGGAAATTTTGCTAAAGAATGACTTTTTTTTTTTTTTTTAAGTATTCCAGTTCGTTTATTGCATCTGGTAGTGGGGCTCTGGTTTGGAAGTCCAAGAATTTTGAGAAGAGTGGAATCGCCTCTTCACCACTATTGTTACCAGGTTTACTCTAACCTAGAGTAACAATACCCATTAGGACCCCAGCTAAGAATTAATTAGCATGTCATAGAATTGCTTCTGAGAGAAGGTTACTTAAACATCCCTACAATAGACCTAGGGGAGATGAGCATTTCAGCTCTTTAGCTGATCATTTAAGAGAACATAGCTCCATGAAAATCCAGCATCCTGATAACTAATAAAAATTTGAAGGATGAGAGAGTGGGTCAGGCTCTCCAAAACCATGCTTGCTATAATGATATTCATTGTGCATCTTGTTCAGCAAACCAAGACATCAACACCAATGCCATTTACACTTTTTGCCTAAGTCCATCAAGGATAAGGAAATAGGTGACAGGGACAGAAAGATGCTGCTACTGCAAGTCTTCAGCTTTGATCTTGTACACAGGCAGTCATAATGTGATGGTAATTTTGTCCCCACATTTGCTGCAGGTGTATATTTACAGCTAGGTTTTGCTGAACCCTTATTCATTGAAGCAATGGGAGAGTCCATACGTGTAGGTCTTATCTTGTTTCAGTCGTTGGCATGTGGCCATGCTGAGACACTGTTTTGAGGGGTTTAGCTGAACAAATCTTACTTATTTTTTTAAAAATCTAATACTTATTCTATCAGTCTGTCTCTTTTGCCAGATCCCTAAGTTACAGAGACATAAACAAACCAACACTGGTTGTCAAGCAGTGGTGGTGGACAAACAAACACTCACACACACAATGACCACCCCTCACTAGATATAAACATAACTCGTACATTAATCATGAAGGCTCATGGTTTAGTGGTTAGGACATTCGGCTCACAGTCATAAGGTTGTGAGTTCAATTCCTGGTGATGCGCTGTGTCCTTGAGCAAGACACTTTATTTTATTTCTTTATTGCCCACAAGAGGCTAAACATAGAGGGGACAAACAAGGACAGACAAATGGATTAAGTCTATTATATCGACCTCAGTGCGTAACTGGTACTTCATTTATTGACCCCGAAAGGATGAAAGGCAAAGTCGACCTTGGTGGAATTTGAACTCAGAACGTAATGGCAGATGAAATACCACTAAGCATTTCGCCTGGCGTGCTAACGTTTCTGCCAGCTAACGTTTCTCATTGCTCCAGTCCACTCAGCTGGCAAAAATGAGCAGTACTTGTTATTCAAAGTGCCAGCCTTGTCGCCTATGTCATGCTGAATCCCCCAGTGAACTATGTTAAGGGAACACCTCTGTGGAGTACTCAGCCACTTGCACATTAATTTCTCGAGTAGACTGTTCTGTTAATCAGATCAACTGGAACCCTCACCATCATAACCGATGGAGTGCCATTAATCGTATATATCTACTACTACACACTAAAGTACTAAATAGTTACCAATGGGGCCTACATCTCATCTCTGGTCTGGGTTTATTGCCACTTGAAATGGGACGTCCATTTAACCATTACCATCTGGCCTTGAGCCTATTATCAGCTTCACATGTCTGTTTGTAGGCTTTACTCTTCCAAGAATTTTCGGAAATCATGTATGAAATATTAGCTTTGAATTCCAAATTCTTCACATATATAAGCTTTTACAAGTGATTTCTTGAAGCACATCTCTACAGAGAGACACCTTTCATTATTTACACCTTTTTTTTCCCTTCTTGTTAAAAGTTATCTTTCTGCCTTAATCACTTTTTTTTTTTTTCAGATAATAAAATCATTAATCTGTGAAAAAGAACACATTTCCAAATACTTGCCTTCCAATTTCAGAATTCTGAAGTTATGGTTTCTATTTTTATTTCTATAATAGTTTTATGATGTTTATACTTCAGAAAGTATTTGCTTCACAGATTTAACAAGCTGTTTCCTCATTACTTCTTTTTCGTTTTTCTTTATGCTATGATTCTAACTAACTTGTTCATGGTTCTATTTACTTGCAGTTTTGTTCTTTTTAACATGGTCCATATATTCATATATTCCTAACTCATGCTATATTGATACTCAATTGTTGTTGAGCAATCAGCTGTGTACCATTATGCAAATGAGCTGAACCTAAAACAGTTTTGTTTAGATTTTTCTAAGATTAACTTTCTGCTATTTATCTTGCCATCTCAGAGCAAAAAGTAAATCTTGAAAATGAAACCAATTGCTTCTAGCCTCCTCCAAAGTTTCTAAAATACTTTCAGACTAAATGTGTGTGTGTGTGTGTGTGTGTGTGTGTGTGTGTGTGACACCACACAGATTTTGATCTTAATACTTGTACATACATTCATTCATTCATCCATTCATTCTAGGATTTTCTAAGAGCAAAAAAGAACTGATACACATCCAAATTCCATTCTATTAGCAGAAAATTTGTCAGACATTGTAAAGATTCCCCATTTAAGATTCATCAAATGAATGTATACACACACTTGATTGTGTGCATCTACAAAGACACATGTAGAAAGTAATGATGCATACACACACAAATGCACACACACCAAAGCCCTAAGTACTAGAGAGACATACGCACAAAACATAAGTGCACTTACATACAACTTCATGCATGCATGCACCAACTCAATTGCATATTTACAAATCCCAAGAAGTGTCTTAACTCAAAAACTATTGTAATTCTGTTGGTAACCAGCTTGAACTCCATTAAGAAGAACTTCAATAAATCTTTAAGAAAAGCATGCATGTACGCATAAATGCAAACATACATCTTCTGATGTGAACAACTCTTCAAAAATCAGTAGAAAGGAGAATATTCAAAGATAACGAATTCAAAACCTACAGCTTTTCTACCCTGATTATAAATTTACATTTATGCAAGTGGTTATGGGAACACTTCGTTATGTTCATAAATGTGACAATCTGGAAAAGCATGGATTTTCATGGAAAGAAAGGGGCCCCCACCAACACATACTTTACAAATACAATCTCTAAGAAAGATAGTAAAGATATGAAAGAATTTCTAAGAGTCAGTAAAGCTATGAAAGGTTTTCCTTAAAATTCAACATAGGCACAGGAGTGGCTGTGTGGTAAGTAGCTTGCTTACCAACCACATGATTCTGGGTTCAGTCCCACTGTGTGGCACCTTAGACAAGTGTCTTCTACTACAGCCTCAGGCTGGCCAAAGCCTCGTGAGTGGATTTGGTAGACGGAAACTGAAAGAAGCTTGTCATATATATATGTTTGTGTGTGTGTGTCCCCTCAACATCACTTGACAACCGATGCTGGTGTGTTTACACCCCCGTAACTTAGCGGTTCAGCTAAATGTAAATAATGTTAATTTCCATTATGTTGTTTATCTTGTATCAAAATTTCATCCATTTATTTGTAAAGTTAAGGAAGTTGGGACACCCTCAATGTATATAATATATATGTATAACATCCTCATCATCACCATCATTTACTGCCTACTTTCTATGCAGGTATCGGCTAGAAAGTTGGACTGGAACTGGTAAGCTAGAGAGCAGCACCAAGTTCCACTCTGATTTGGCATGGTCTCTACGGCTGGATGCCCTTGGGGGTTGATTTGACTGAAAACCCTTCAAGGTAGTGCTCCAGCATGGCTGTAGTCAAATGACTAAAACAAGTAAAAGAAACTAAAGTGTGCATGCGTATGTGCGTGTGTGTGCATTTTTTACCCTGTTCTCCCAGTTTCTCCTACCCAATCTGCAAAAGATCCACATCTTAAAGGTTTCTATTTTGTCTCAATAGTTGTGTATGTTATAAGCGGCGAGCTGGCAGAATCATTAGCACACCGGGCAAAATGCTTAGCGGTATTTCATCTGCTGTTAGGTTTTAAGTTCAAATTCCGCCGAGATCAACTTTGCCTTTCATCCTTTCGGGGTCGATTAACTAAGTACCAGTTACGCATTGGGGTTGATATAATCGACTTAATCCCTTTGTCTGTCCTTGTTTGACCCCTCTATGTTTAGCCTCTTGTGGGCAATGAAGAAATAAGAAACGTTAGCACACCGGGCAAAATGCTTAGTGGTATTTCGTATGTCTTCACATTCTGAGTTCAAATTGCATCAAGGTTGACTTTGCCTTTCCTCCTTTCAGGTCGATAAATTAAGTACCAGTTACATACTGGGCCGATCTAATCGACTCCCCCCACTCCCCAAAAAAACTCAGGCCTCATGCCTAGAGTAGAAAAGGATATTGGTTTTAAATTTAAGGCAGCAAGCTGGCTGAAATGTCAGCACATCGAGCGAAATGCTTAGTGGTATTTTGTTTGTCTTTACATTCTGGATTCAAATTTCGCCATGGTCAACTTTGCCTTTTTTCCTTTCAGGGTCGATAAATTATGCCCCAGTTATGTACTGGGGTTAATTTAATCAACTGCCCCTCCCCACAACTCCCCAAAAATTTCAGGCCTTGTGCCTAGAATAGAAAAGAAAAGAACAGTTGTATCTGTTCAAGTTTTTACTGCACAGAGGACCTTTTTTTTTCTTTTTGTATGCGCCCTTTTAAAGCCTAGCCAGGCTCATGGGCCCAGTTTCCTGGTTTCTATGGCGTATGTGTTTCCCCTAGCTGGAAGGGACGCCAGTCCATCGCAGCTTTACTCAAGAAGCAGGAAGAAAGAGAGAAAGTTGGGGCAAAAGAGTACAACAGGGGTCGTCACCACCCCTTGCCAGAGCCTCATGGTGCTTTAGGTGTTTTTACTCAATAAACACACACAACGCCTGGCCTGGGAATCGAAACCGCGATCCTTCGACTGCGAATTCGCTGCCCTAACTACTGGGCCATTGCACCTCCACACAGAGGACCATTGGCATCATATAACAGTTTACTAGCCTCAATTTTACATGCTTTGTTATGTCTTTTTGAGTTGTAAATCTTTTTCAATCTATTAAATGTTCTGTTAGCCTAATTTATTCTTTGAGTAACATCTACTCAGAGAGTTTCTTGATTTATTATGTCCTAAATACTTGAAGTTTTTACTGGTTCAATTTCCTCTCCCTCAACCTTTTGTATTTACTTCCTTTTGTTGTCTTTCTAATAACTATTGTCTTTGTCATTTTCACATTCATATTTAAACCTTTCTTGTCACTCGGCTCTTTTACAACACTGACAATACATACATACATATGTATACATATATATGAATATATATAGACATATGTGAATATATATAGACATATGTGAATATATATAGACATATATTAATATATATATATATACAGATATATGTATATATATATATATATATATATATATATATATATATATATATATATATATATAATTTTAAGCTGAAGAGACAATTGAAGATTATGATTGATGCTGTTTCATCTGGCAAATTATCAGAATCATATTTTGTTTGATTAAACGCCAGACGAAACTACGATCAAGCATAATCTTGAATTGCATCGTCAACTTGATTTATATAATTTTTTAATATTTTATCGTTGTCCAGCATCAATGCAACAATACAGTACACATATATGCATACATACATACAAATATACACATGAAAACACGTGTGTGTATGTGCATGTACACACACTAAGCATTTCCTGCACAAATATAACACATGAAACGCATGACTAAAATATGTAAATGAATGTAAATAACAAATCAGATTTTAATATAAATCTCTAATGTTTGTGTTTATGAGAAAGACCGCTTGACAGAAAATTTGTACTTAATATAAGTAGCCTATTTTAATTTATGGCTTTCACTTTTAACATTGTATATTGAGGATGATGTACCAGGAGATCTTCATCATCATTTACTTCTACTTCTCCATGCTTGTATTGGTCTGATGGAGTTTACTGAAGCAAATCTTTTTACAGTCAGATACTCTTTCTGTCACCAACCCTCACCTGTTTCCAAGCAAAGTACTATTAAGCTGGCAGAATCGTTAGCACACCAAGCAAAATGTTTAGTAGACATGCTAAAGATTTGAGTTCAAATTCCACTGAGGTCCACTTTGCCTTTCATCCTTTCCAAGTCGATAAAATAATACAAGTTGAGCACTGGGGCTGATCTTATCAACTTACCCACTTCTCGAAAATTGCTGGCCCTGTGCCAACATTTGAAGCCAATATTTTCCCATAATTAGATACATCTTTCAATGAAGACCAGAAATGAACAACTTCACTTGTATGACAGTGAGGCTTGTTTACAACCATGTCTAGAATAAAATACACTCATATGCACACAATAAGTGCATGCACACATGCATACTATCTGTTTCCATCTACCAAATCCACTCACAAGGCTTTGGTTGGTCCAAGGCTATGCTACAAAACATTTGCCAAAGATATCATGCCCTGAAACAGAACCCAAGACCACATGATTTGGAAGCAAACTCCTTAACCATACAGCTACATATGCACCTATAAATGTTAGTTTTTATATGTTCAATTCATGCTTAAAAAGTGTCTGATTCAACCATTTTCCTTTATCACAAATTACTCATTTCGTACACTTCAGGTCTTTCAAAATCATAACATTGACAATTTCAGATGTGGAAACTTTGTTAAATTATGATGAAAAAAAAAACTACAATCTTAAAAAATATGAAATAATCTTTAGCTTTTTACATCCTAAGGTTAAGTGCTATGAAATATTAGAGGCCCCATGTGGCAGGTAAATGTAGCTGGTAACATATATATATATATATATATATATATATATATATATATATATATATATATATATATATATAAACAAATAGTAAATGAGTATATGCATATATACATACAGGTATGTGCGTACCGACATCCACCTGTATGTATAGGTGCATATCCGGGTACAGGACATTGCAAACAAAACGTAGACAAGAAAACACACAAGCCACATTGAGAACATTCTACTTCATCAGCTACCCCCGTTTTAACACCGGCGTTTCGAAGAGCTGGGCAGGACGCATCGTTAAAACGGCTCTTCCCATGGACCGCAAATTAAATTTGTATACACAAATTAAATCTTGCCATGGAGGAATGTAGTGGCGGACAAAAAACAAGACAGGAAAACAAACACATATACACAGATATACTTACATGGTATTCAACTAATATTTACTTGTCTAAATAATCATATAACAAGTTAATTTCAAAATATTTAATTCATTAGAAATTCATCATATGATTTTTATATATACTCCAGGCAATAATTTAAGTAGAGAAGATGTACCCAGGTGCTTTCATGCCAAGGTTAGCATAACCATCTGGACGACAACAGGTACATGGTTTGAGTCCTGTGGGTATTCCTGTGCACATTTTTCCTATCTTGGATTCATGTTTATAAAGTGTTTAATTTAAAGTTAAAATGTATATTGCGTGAAGATGACACCAGCTGCCATGACTACTGCCTTGAACCTGCTAATAATGACACAAGACTAGGAACTGAAAGTTGAACTGGGAAATAGCTGAAGTTCTTAGACACTGTTACCTCAATGTTGCTAATGTCAGAGATAGTGCTGATCTTGGAAGCATAGTAGTTCTGTTAGAACCCTTCGTTTCTTGGTAGAACCTTACTGAGATGACAAATGAGAGAAAGAGATGAAAAATATACTGAGTTGGTGGAATTATGTTGAAACAATGGGTGATGAGCAAGGTGAGATCCCAGTGAGATTGAATGCAAAGGGTTCAAAGGGCAGTCCCTCTCCAGAGTGTTTCTGTGTGTCTTTGATATATATATATATATATATATATATATATATATATATATATATATATATGTATATGTATGTATGTTAAAAAAAAATAATAAATGGATTCTCATATATACATACGTGCGTACATGCACATGTGCGTGCATGTGCATGCACGTGCGTACATGCACATACATGTACATACACATTCATGTACATACACATGCATATACACACGTGTGTAAGTATATATATATAATAGATATATGCATATGTCCATACATATATGTACATACATGCATATATGGGTACAGGACATCCAAAAACATTAAACACAATAAGAAACAAAAACAGAACACGAACTTTTTTCGAACAACGAAAAAACAAACAGGAACATGGCTGTGTCATTAGAGCTTCAGATACAATGTTACGCAGTATTTTTGCAGCTCTGGGTGCTCTGAGTAAAAATTCTTACTTTGATCAACATGTCCTTTCATCCTTTCAAGGGGACAAATAAATACTAATCAGTTGCTAGACATGCTTCTCTCTCTCTCTCTTAACCTCTGACATCCAAGATGCAGATGAAGTTTGGGAGAATGGAGACATTTCATTTTATGGGAATGCTCACTGCTGTGCAGACACTAAATCATTAATAAAAGCTTGCTATACACCAATACCAAATAGCATTTGATAGCAATTGGCAGTATATCCTGAAGGTTTTCTGTCACAGCCTGTCATCATTGTTTTCCAAAAGTGAAATTTATCATTTGCAGTAATCTAAAGACACACCTAACTTACCTCTCATTTTTCACAGATGATTGTTACTTAAAAGATACCTAATTTTCAAGAGAGCGACATTATCTTATGCCCCAACTGGCATGGCTTTTACTATGATTCAGACTCTGCATTCGTTTTGCTGGTAAAAGAATACAACTAGCACTCCGTTGGTTACCATGATAAATGTTCCAGTTGATTCGATCACTGGAACAGCCTGTTCATGAAATTAACATGCAAGTGGTTGAGTACTCCACAGATGCACATATCCTTATTATAGTTCTCAATGAGATTCAGCATGACACAGAATACCTTGCCTGATGATACAATGTGCTGCCAGGAATTGAACTGACTACCCTAATCACTAAACCACATACCTTCACAATAGAACGCAGCATGGTATTTAAATAGTTAATAGGTTCGATTCAGATGATGATGTGAAGATACAGGTTGAGGTCAAACCCTGGCAGGAGAGGGTTGCTACTGAAGGACATGTGTGGCAGCAGAATTTGGCCCCTTGCCATATCTCTAGAAATAGTCAGAAGTGGTTGTCAGAAAATTTGTACCACTTCATCTGTCTCCCCATTTTCTGGCCTCCTAATTCCTCCAATAGTAATTCCATGTGTGAAGTATTGAGTGCTCTGTCTGCAATACCAAGGCTGAACTGACAGCCAAGATCGAGGAGATGTTCAAAGATCTTCCCAGGAACACGGTAAGGAATGCATGCACCAGGTTCCAGAGTTGTCTTGAGTTTGTGGTGGAAGCTGAGGGTGGCTGTTTTGAGCAAACCGTCATCTCCCAACCATAATCAAGTTGAATTTTTTTTTTTTTTTTTTTAATGGGATATTGTGTTTTCTTTTTCTTTTTAAGCAAACTGTGAAATGAAGCCTGAACACCCTGTACGAATCTCCATAGGTATTTATGCTAGTTTCATGTGAGAGATAGACAGAAACTGAGAGCTAGATCAATATGTCTGTGTGCAAGTATACAAATATATACATCTCTTCATACACTTCTATGTCTATACACACATATATATATGTATATATACATACATACACACACACACAACATTATATCTATATATATATATATTTAGATATATATATATATATTTAGATATATACATACACAGAACAATATATATATACACACACAGAACATTATATGTATGTATATATATATATATATATATATATATATATATATATATATATATATATATATATATATATATATATATATATATATATATATATATATATATATATATATTTATTTATGTGTTTCAGCCAAGTGGCTGCGGTCATGCTGGTGCAATGCGTGCATATGTATGTGCGTGTGTATGAGCATGCATGTAATCGATTGGTCAATAGTCCAATTTGGAAGAACTATATTTAGATGTCTCTCATTTGTTTAAACTATGCACTAACAAAAAGTTTAGTCTTTTTTTTTTTTTTTTTTTTACTTCCAGCAATTTTATTAAATTCAAAAAACTAATTAGTTTCAAAATACAGACATCAAAATAAATTTATAGTGTGAGCTTTTATATTTGCCATGGGTTGACTGTTAAATTCTTTGATCAACCAAAACTCCATGGGGATTAGAAACTCTTTTGAAAACTCAAGAACTTCTTGAAATTTCTTCAATAATCAGAATATTTCTTTACCAGAAAAAAAAAAGAAAGAATTCCATTTGCTTCCTTTTTCTTCTCCCCTGTAGTTTCAATGATTTCTTTCACAAATATCTTGGCCCAACATCCATCTTTACTGAGACCTAACATCTATTTCTAAATTTTACATTTCATATTCTTCCAATTTACTCACTGTATTTCACTCATTTTACCCTGACTAATCTCATACATTTTCTTTCCTATTCTATCTTTTCCTCTTAATCAAGTAAATGTCACAGCATTTCCAAACTGAGACAAGCTTGTTAGATTGATTATATATATATATATATATATATATATATATATATATATCAAATGGATGTTATAATACTATTCCACACCCATGCCAACAATCCAATAATACTATTCCACTTATACAAAAACAGCCAGACCAAAAGTCCAACATACCTCCATCAGCTGCCCCTCAGATATTATTATAGTTTCGACACCTGGGCAGTACCATTCAATCTAGCAGTGTCAGCAGCACTAAAATAAGTGTTTGGGAGCAAACAAACCAAGGGCCAGTTAGGCACCGTCTGTAAGAAAAACAGCACCATGATGCTATTCACTCTGCCAGAAATTTGGAAACAACATGCTGTACTGCTTGGCATTCATGCTGGAAGCTCCAGTATGAACAGATAGTGAACATGCAGAACAACCGTTGGCTTATTGTGACCCCAAAACCTGTACTGAGAGTGATAAAAATCAAACATGGTGTTTGGAGTAATCACTAGTGATAGCAACGCTTTGCCTCCATTCATCTTCCCACACAGCGTCATACTCAACATGGAGGCCTACATCAGGTGCCTGTAGGAAGTAGTGTTGCCCTGGGTCAAGTGGGTGATTGCTGGAAAACTCTATGTCTGGTAACAAGACTCTGCATCATACCACACATGCAGGAGAACCTAGTCATAGCTGTCAGACAATTTCTGCAACCACATCACCCCTAACATCTGGTCACCTAACTCCCCAGACTGAAGTCCCCTTGGTTATGTGTGGAGAACAGTTGAGTGAGAGACAAACAAAACACCTTCTAAAACCAAAGAAGAACTGAAAGCAAGGATTTTGATAGCATTCACCAACTTAAACAAGGAAACCATCCAGAAGAGTTGCAGGAGAGGCTGAAGTCGTCTGGAGGTCATGGTTGAAGCCAACGGTGATTTTATTGAATAAATTTACTCTTTAGCATTTCAAAATATTTTTATGCAATTTTGGTAAATATATGTTAAAATGAGATGTCAGGGATGATTATGGAATGTTTA
>NC_068987.1:81831958-81838048 GCF_001194135.2 Octopus bimaculoides
AATACGTTTGTCTATGTTTGTTTATGTATCCATGTGTAAGCTTAATGTGTCTGTCAACCACTAAGTATATGTAGTTGTGTGTATGGGAGCATATGTATGTACGTGTCTGTATGTATATGTATATGTGAAAATATAATCTATAGATATATATACCTGTGTATGTATATGCATACATATATGTATGTATCATATGTATGTATACATATATGTATACACACATATATATACATCTATGTATACATACATATGTATATATACACACACACATTTACATATATATATATATGTATGTATATACACACACACATATATATATACATATATGTATACATACATTTGTGTATATATATATATATATACATACATACACACACACACACACACATTTACATATATATATGTATGTATACACGCACACACATATATATACATATATGTATACATATATATATACACACACACATTTACATATATATGTACGTATACACAAGCACACATTTCCATATATGTATGTATGTATACACACACACACACACATTTACATATATATATATGTATACATGCACACATTTCCATATATGTATGTATGTATACACACACATTTACATATGTATACATACATATATATATATATATATGTATATATATATATGAATGCATACACACACACAAATGTAATATATGTATGTATTGTGTGTATGTATACACACATATATATAATTGTGCATACAGATAGTCAGACATTTGCACATAGGCACATAAGCAAACATAGACAAACGTATTTGATGATACACATGAATAAATCGAAAACTCAGTAACGATGTTCGCTTAATTAGGAGAACTATGAAATAAACTTGTAGAGAAAGTAAAAACTTAGTGAGCGTACAATATGAAAAAGTTGGAATAAGGGAAATAAAGTGAGTTATAAGTGAATATATAAAATACAGTAATAGATATATGATTTTCATAACGATGTATATGGGCAAGAAGTTATTAATGAGAAATCATTGAACCCTTAGAAGAGATAAGGAGGATGATGGGAATCTTGGAATCATGAAACGTTTAAAGAAATATATGAATTTGTGAAGAAATTTCAAAGAATTTCTTACATTTTCAAAGGAGTTTTAAATTCTCATTGAGGATTTTTCTGTTATCGAAAATTTTTGAAGTCCTCTTCAGTTTCTCAACATTAATTTATTTTGATGCTTGAATTTGAAAATTGATTTGTTTTTCCAATTTTATATGAAATAAATAGAAGTATCGGAACACATGGTTTGTGTTATGCATAAATTCCACCAAGCAAAAACTATTTTAATGTCTTTTAATATTTGTTTCAGTTATTAGATTGCGGCAATGCTGGGGCACTGCCTTCAATTTTTAATCTAATGGAGTGAGCCCAGTATTTATTTTTTATCATTAAGCTTGGTTCTTATTCTGTCAGTCTCTTTTGCCAAACCACTACGTTACAGGGATGTAAACACACCAGCACTGGTTGTCAAGTAGTGGGGGTAGGGAGAAACACCAGACACAGACACGCACACACACATACATGTATCTGAGTGGTTAGCATTAGAAAGGGTATCCAGCTGTAGAAACATTGCCAGATCAGATTGGAGCCTGATGCAACTTCTGGCTCTCCATACCTCAGTCAAACTGTCCTACCCATGCCAGCATGGAAAACGGACGTTAAACAATGATATATATATATATATATATGACTGACTTCTTTTCAGCTTCCATCTACCAAATCCACTCACAAGGCTTTGGCTGGCCTAAGGCTATGGTTGAAGACACTTGTCCAAAGTCCCACATAGTGGGACTGAACACAGAATCATTTGGTTGGGAAGCAAGCTTCTTACCACTCAGCCACACCTACACCTTTATTCACATTTTACTTATATTGAGAAAATAAAATAAACTTGACTGGCCCCTTCCCCCAAATATTTCAGGCCTTGTGCCTAGATTAGAAAAGAATATCATTACAATAAAGGAATTAATTTGTTAGATATTACCTTTCTTGAATGTATATTCTGTAATTCTATTGTTATATTCCAATATTCCAACAACACAGTATTAGAACATCTTGTTAAGGCATGGGAATGAGCAAAAATGATGACAGATACTTTTATTATAGAGTCCAACCCATGCCAGCATGGGAAAGCGGATGTTAAAAGATCGTGATGTGTATATGATATCCATTCAAATAAAATTAGATATCAAATTCTTATCTTGCTTTTGATAGTATCTTGTCTATAATAAAATATTGTGTAAACAGGGACACACATTCACAAGCAGCCACATACATACATATATATATATATATATATATATATATATACATACACATACATATATACGCACACACACATCTCTATCTATCTATATATATATATATATATATATATATATATATATATATATATATATATATATATACATACACACATCTCTCTCTCTCTCTCTATCTATCTATACATACACACATCTCCATCTATATATATATAGATATACATATGTATGTATGTATAAATTCAATTTAATATACTCATCTGGCTTTTAAATACCATCTTTTTATATCACGTAATGTACTAAGTGTATATGTGTATGCGTGAAATGAGATACGTAATTTTCCACTTACTTTTGAAAAGAACTTCTAAACCATATCATATACTTTATTACAAAATTACAACAAGAATAAAACATCTGTCACTCACTCTTGCTATTTGCATTTGTCATTGTACAATATCCTACTTTAACTTTACCTCATTTGTGTGACCACAAACAAACATACAAGTAAATCATTATTTGGGGATTTAAGCCTTGCATTCTGCTTCATTCTACGTCAGTACTTAAGTCTAAACTCATTATTATTGTCAACTCCTGGACGTTATCATCATCATGTAACGTCTGCTTTCTTTGCTGGCATGGGTTAGATAGTTTGACTGAAAACTGGTAAGCCGGCTTTTAATTTGATTTGGTTCGTGAAAAACATTTGAGCGTGGTTGTTGCCAGTGCTGCCGGACTGGCTCCTGTGCAGGTAGCATGTAAAAACACATTTTGAGTATGATCGTTGCCAGAACTGCCTGACTGGCCCCCATGCCGGTGGCATGTAAAAAGCACCCACTACTCTCTCGGAGTGGCTGGCATTAGGAAGGGCATCCAGCTGTAGAAACTTTGTCAGGTCAGATCGAGCCTGGTGCAGCCTCTGGCTCACCAGTCCTCAGTCAAACCGTCCAACCCATGCCAGCATGGAAAGCGGACGTTAAACGACGATGATTATAAATATATATATATATACACACGACCGGCTTGTTTCTGTTTCTGTGTACCAAATCCACTCACAAGGCTTTGGTCAGCCTGAGGCTATAATAGAAGACACTTGTCTCAGGTGCTATGCAGAGGGACTAAACCCAGAACTATGTGTTTGGGAAGCAAGCTTCATACCACCAGAAATGCACTTTGAATTGCATATAAAAGTTTTATTTATACAACTTTTCTGGAATGCATCTTGGATTTCTAACATTTCATGTAACTACTATCTTTTGTGACTCACTATTCAGTCCAGTTTTCTAACTCCTTAAAAATATTCCTCAATTGCTGTTCAATGATTCCATGGACAGCTTCTGTGATTCTGGCCCCCACCCTAGCTTTTCTAAAGAATGTAGCTTTTTGAGTAGAAAGCCAGTTCAACATCTGATCATAAAAATAGTCAGAGGGTCAGATCAGGCGAAAAGAGCAACCAAGCAATTGGTCAAGCTCTAGTGATCCACATTTTTGGACAGATACTATTCAAAAACTGGCATACATCTCAAACATAGTGACAGAGTATACCAAATTGCTGAAAGAAAGCATTGTCTGAAAAGCTCAACCATCTTAGTTTGGGCACAACCATGTCTGTGTGGTAAGAAGTTTGCTTCCCAACCACAGGGCTCTGGTTCAATCTAAGTGCGTGACACCAAGGAAAAGTCTCTCCTATTATAACCCTAAACCAACCAAAGCTTTGTGAGCAGATTTGGAAGGTGGAAATTGAAAGAATCCCATAAAATATGTGTCTATCTGTCTGTCTGTTTGTCTGTCTGTGTATGCATTACTGTCTCCTTGCCTTAATATTTCATTAAAGCTGTAAATGAATGTCCCTGTCATGCAAGCAATGTCCTTGGTTCCTAGTCTATGTCTGGTCATAACGAAATACTACCTTTCTTGGAAACGGGTGAAGGTTTATGACAGGAAGGGCATCCAACTGTAGAAAAATCTATCTCCTATGAAAGCATGGAAAAGTGGATTAAAATGATGATGATGAGTTCAAGTGTGAGAAAATTCTGTAATGTTGTATGGAAACATTCAACATTGACTATTATTTCTTCAAGAAGGGAGCAATAATACATGACTTCTCAAGGGCACACATCAAACATTAATTTTTGGGAATAGCTCTTTCTTGTTACCAAAACTTAAGACTGTCCTTTTCCTCAAACGTATCAATAATATCAGTTCACTTTACCACTAAGGTGGAAAATTGTTTAATCTCTTACAATTGCACATTATTGCAGTGTGTTAAATTCTTTCTGGAATATTTACTCTCAAGTGGATATCAATCAATGTTGGTACAATTGTATCTGTATTGGTTATATGATGGAAGCTTTTTATTGCAAATTCTTCCGTTGACACCAGAAATTGTATTCCTGATGTTAAAAACACAGCTGTTGCTAATTTTCAATCTTGTTAATGATTTAATAATATCTTTGTCCAATTGGACAAATTAAAAATTTTTCTTTTTTTTTTATTAGATTCTACCGCTAAGAAGAATGATTAAACCAAGTGAATTTCATCTTATAGAAGTTGATATGAATTATATTTCAGCATGGAAACCATCCTTTGAAGTCATTATTGCAGCAGGGTAATTAATGCACAATTAACAATTTCTTCATCTCACCAAACATTAGAAATGCAACAAATTATGCTATTCACTAAATTCTTCAAGAATGTAAGTAGGTGGTCTTGACTTATTACTATATTATACATTTTCCATGTGGCTCATTATAACAGCAGTGTTTACTGGCTTTTCGTCATCGTCATCATACATCCTGTTTCTATGCTGGTATGGGTTGCACAATTTGACAGGTCCTGGTGAGCTGAAGGGCCACATCAAGTTCCAATGTTGACTTTAGTATTATTGTATGGTTCCTATGGCTTGATGCCCTTCTTAATGTTAGCCTCATTAGTGTGTATTGGGTGCTTTATTTTAGTGTGCGTATTGGTTGACCTTACATTAGTGTGTGTATTGGATGACCTTACTAATACCAGTCGCATTAGTAAGGTCACCAAGTAATTTGGCCCATGGGCAGTCTTTGAAATTTTGTCTCCACAGTTTTTTTTAAGCAAACATTTACACACTATAATTTAGTTTTATCTTCAAGTTTGAACATGAAAAACAAATTATTTCATGTTCTCTTGAAATTTCTAATTCCTTATGATGTAAGCATTTACACATATACATACCCACATGCACACACATGCACACACACGCACACATACACACACACACACACACACACACACATTTATATATTCCCAACCATGTGATCTTGGATTCAGTCCCATTGTGCATTGTGTGACACCTTGGATAAATGTCTCCTATAGCCCCAACCCAATCAAAACTTCATGATTAGATTTGGTAGACAGAAACTGAAAGAAGTCTGCCATATATGCATGTGTGTGTATGTATGTATGTGTGTGCGTGTGCCTTTGCCTAGATATACAAGTATGGTTGTTTGTTTCCAGTCTTTGGTGAAGAACATGTATAGCTTTGGGAAACTATCACCATGCTTGGGAACAGGCAAGGGTTGGTGACAGAAAGGGCTTCCGACCATAGAAAATCTGCCTTAACAAATTTTGTCTGACCTATGCAAGCATGGAAAATGATGATGATGACAATGGTACATAAACTATATATGAAGCCACTTACAAGCATGAATACACACGTGCACGCACACACATATTTATGAAGAAGCATTTATTTATACAGATGCTTTTATTTATATATCTGTATATATGTGTGTGTGTGTATATATATATATATATATATATATATAT
>NC_068987.1:81838293-81840259 GCF_001194135.2 Octopus bimaculoides
TTAAACATATTAGAAGTATAAAAGGTGGGAAAAATACTTATAATGGGTGGAGTATTGATATAAGTAATCATGAAAAACCAATAGCAATGGCCAAATGGAGAGTTTTCAATATGTTGTTAATAAGAGAATAAATAACCATATATTGAATAACATGACTCCGACTTTGGTGGTTTCTATTGGTTTTTTCATCATTATTTGTTGGGTTTTTTTTTTGTCAATACTTCGACCATTACAATTACTTTTCCCAACTTTGGTACCTCTAACTTGTTTATATACGACAAATATCTAAGCTTCCACCTGAAAAAGCAGACTTGGCAAAAGTTCAGAATTACTGTCACCTTTCGAATTTCCCCTGTGTACAGTTAGCAGTACACCTACTACTGGCCTGGTATATAAATAAATACATACATACTTACACACACACACACATGTTGGTACACCTCATCATCATTTAATGTCTGATTTTACATGCTGGTTTAGGTTTGGGTTTAATGTGTGTGTAATTACCTGTTTTATAAGTTTGTTCTTATGTCTAGTAAGCATATACTAAAGGAAGGACTCAATACCGATTATAGTCAAACAACATTATATTATCATTGGTGATTGTTTACTTTGAAGTTTTGTTAATACTGACTTTATACTGGCTTCTCAGCACAATGTTTGCTAAGAAAAATTTTTATTTCAGAAAACAATTTTGAGACACTTTCAGTGAAAATTGAAAGTAAATTATCACTATAAATGTATATGGTGTGTGTGTGTGTGTGTGTCTTCTATTTTTTATTACAAATCTTCTGAGGAGAGAGCTAGTTTCCAATAAAGATACAAGGCTCCATCTTTGAGATGTAGTTAACAAATTCACATGTATGTATGTATGTATGTATGTATGTATTTCTCGGCTTTTGTTAAAGCATGTCTTTAAATGAAGGCCACTCTGATATAACACCAGATATGCAAGGAATGGTATTGAACATTTTAGGGATCTTTTCCTTGCGCTTAGGATCATGGTGCTCCCACTTTCTTCAGTTTCATTTGACACTCAATGGTTTTTGTCAATTTACTCTCGTATATAAAATGACTTAAACAAAATCACAAAAGGAAAAATTTATTCATCATCATCATCGTTTAATGTCTGCCTTCCATGCTGGCATGGGTTGGACGGTTTCACAAGAGCCGGCCAGGCAGAAGCTTGCACCTGACTTCTGTGATTGTTTTGACAGGATTTTTACTGCCGGATGCCCTTCCTAACACCAACCACTCAGCAGAGTGGACTTAGTACTTTTTACCTGGCACAAGAACAGGCGAGGTGAGTAGTGCTTTCTACATGGTACAAGCACAGTTTAATTAATTGATAATGTTTAATTAATTGGTCAATTAATTATGTGTGGAGATCAAAAGAGAATAGTGCTGTCAAAATTTGGATTCTCAAAATTGTATGACCTCTTGAGAACCCATACTTTGAGTATCAAGACCAGGACCTGTATATTGAACTGCTGTACATCCCCTGCATTGATGTATGGAAGTGAGACATGGTCTATAACATCAAAAACGAAAGGGTTTTTGGAGAGCTGTGAAATGAAGATCGTAAAGGGAACAGTGAGGATAGCATGGACAGACAGTGTCTAATGAAGAAGTGATGGCCCAGGCTGTGGTAATTAGGAAACTGCTTTATGAGATAAGGGCCAAGTGACTGAGATTTCTTGGTCATGTGATGAGGAAAGGGAGCCTGGAGAATTTAGTGATGACCGGAAAGATTGAAGAGAAAAGAAGCAGAGGAAGGACACGGATGATGTCGATGTCAAAGCTTGATGAAATATTTGGGAAAAAGAGGCAATAAACATCAGGAAGTGGAACTGTAACAGAAAACAAAGAACAGAGAACTGTGACAGGACATGATCACCTATGTCTCATAGTCTGGACATGGCACCTGAAGAAGATATGGTCAATTTATATATATATATATATATAT
>NC_068987.1:81840767-81849248 GCF_001194135.2 Octopus bimaculoides
TATATATCATCGTTTAACGTCTGCTTTCCATGCTAGCATGGGTTGGACGATTTGACTTGGGACTGGCAAACCAGATGGCTGCACCAGGCTCCAATCTGATCTGGCTGTTTCTACAGCTGGATGCCCTTCCTAACGCCAACCAATCAGAGTGTAGTGGGTGCTTTTACGTGCCACTGGCACGAGGGCCAGTCAGGCGGTACTGGCAATGGCCACACTCAAATGGTGTTTTTTACATGCTACCTGCACAAGAGTCAGTCCAGTGGCACTGGCAACACCCTCGCTTGAATGTCTTTTCATGTGCCACCGGCATAAGTGCCAGTAAGGCGACACTGGTAACGATCACACTCAAATGGTGCTTTTTACATGCCACCAGCATGGAAGCCAGACAGCTGCTCTGGTAATGATCCCGCCCAGGTGGTGCTATTAGCGCTCCACTGGCACGGGTGCCAGTCATCGAATTTGGTTCAATTTTGATTTCACTTGCCCCAGAAGGTCTTCGCAAGCAGAGTTTAGTGTCCAATGAAGGCGAGGTTGGCATGGGTGCCAGTCGTCGAATTTGGTTCAAATTTGATTTCGATTTCACTTGCCTCAACAGGTCTTCACAAGCAGAGATTAGTATCCAAAGAAGGAAAGATATATATATATATAGTGTATAAACAATTTACTTAGTTATACATGAAAGAGGTGACCTTTGACAGGGCAACTCTTTCGTGTATAAATATGTAAATTGTTTATACGTTATTATATATGAAAATATGTTGTTTATTGACTTTATTACACATGCTAGCCACTGGTATGAAAAATTTTCTAATATTATATATAGTCCCTAGTCAAGCACGTCTGGGCTTTGAAAGAAAGTACTGTGGAAGATCCGAGAAAAATGCAAACTGTACTTCAGTAGCAGCAGGAAGTTCAGATTATGCCTGGCTGGGATGAGAGTGATCTTAAAAGGTTTCCAACGCACAGAAATCTACCTGAATAGCAGGAGTGAGGGGCTTAAACCTTGCCTGCCCCCATGAAAGGAAGTACATCCTGTTGTACTTGTGCACCCCACCATGACTGCAACCACAGGCCCCTTACCTCGACCCACCAACAACCTTTCATCAATGCTGTCGAGCCTGGCAAAAAAGTTTGACCAAAGCACACACACACCCCAATGCACCCATGTACACACACATATACATCCCTATAAGATGGATACCTACAAAAGAGACTTTCTCCACTACCCTTGCCCACAAATTGTACCACTACTCATGCACAGACTCCCCCACCACACACACACACACACATTACACATCACATGATAACGTAAACAAAACCCACGATTTTATCCTTTACAGAAAGGAAACAGACCAACGAACATACCTATATATACATATACATCAGGATAAAATCATGCACATGACACCACTACACATATCACATACCCCATCCCCACAGTAGCACCACATTAAAATTACACATCTTCCCTACTTCAAGATAACTCTTGCTGGCTTAACAGCATACCCAACCAAGGGACATAACTGCTAACCTAATCCCCTCACCCCTTTTTCATTTCACCACCTTTTTCGCAGCAGCTGCTGACCAGTTGTGCTAATCCACCTCTGATTATAGAGTAGCTGTCCCTTCCATATTGGCAAACTCTGATGAGTGTAAAGTTATATAATCGGATTGTTAACTAACACTCCATTGTATTCCTTATGCGAAACCAATCGGTAAGATCAGCCGTGATGGATATTAAATACAATTTTGCAGATTATATACCCACTCTACTGGCAGGTACATCTTTTTCCTAGCTTATGGTCTCTTAGACAACTCAAGCACATATATATCAATTTCATATACATATTTTCCTGCATATATATCCAAGTTCCTAGAGTAGATGTATGCTTAAATTTATCAATACACACAAGGCTGATGCCAGTAGGCAAATGGAGAACAGTAAGCAATGGTTGGCACGTATTTCAACAGAATACATCAAAACATTGTAAAACCAAAAATACTTTTTGTGAGTAAAATTTATTTATATTTAAAAGGTCTGACATGAGAATTTGACATTAAAAATTTAAATCTAAAAAGAGTTTTTTCTTTTTTTTTTTTTGTTAGTAAAAGTAAAATGAATAAGTTGTACTTTGCTTGAAGACATTTTCATTGTATTTACAAAGTTTAGCCAAGAGCTCGAGGAAGGAAAAATACATGTGATATGTTGGTGTTTAAATGTATTTGTGGGTGCATTTATACACATACACACACATTATTATTATCATTTAATATATACAGGGTGTGGTGAATAAACTGTTGTCTAAATTAGGCAAAAATGAAAATAACACTGACATCTCATTTTAACAGATATATTTACCAAAACTACATAAAAATATCTTGAAATACTAAAGAGTAAATTTATTCAATAAAATCAAAATTGGCTTTAACTGTGGTCTCCAGATGACTTTGGAATCTCCTGCAGCTCTTCTGGACAGTCTCCTTGTTTACGTTGGTGTTACAAGGAATTTTGTTGGTCTCTCACTCAATTGTGTCCCACACATAATGATCAAGGGGGTTGCAGTCTGGTGGGTTAGGTGGCCAGATTTTAGGGGTGATGTGGTCACAGAAATTGTCTGAGAGCCATGACTGGGTTTTCCTGTTTGTGTGGCATGGTGCAGAGTCCTGTTGCCAGATAAAGGGTCTTCCAGCGGCCACCCTCTTCACCTAGGGCAGCACTACCTCCTCCAAACACTTGATGTAGGCCTCCATGTTGAGTGTGAGGCCATGTAGGAAGATGAATGGAGGCATAACGTTGCCATCACTAGTGATCACTCCAAACACCATTATATTGACTGGATGTTTGATTTTTATAATTCTCTGTATATGCACTATCCTCAGATTGGCCTCCAAACACTCTGAAATGTTCGTATTGGAGCTTCTAGTGTGAATTCCAAGCAGTGCAGCACGTTTCCAAATTTGTGGCAGTGAATTTCATCATGGTGCTATTTTTCTCACGGACGGTGCCCAAGTGACCATGCTATACTGTGTAGATGACAAAATTAAAAAAAAACAATGCATATGCACACAAAAATATAAAATGGTGACAATTTACCCATTGCACCCTGTATGTTATTTTTATTATTTGCTTTTAATCTTTATGTTTGTTACAATCACTTGCCAAGACAGACCCAGTGAAGGATAAGAGATGTTTCAGTATGACTGAAAGCTTGGAGAGGGGAAGTGGCAGGGGCAGAGCAAAATATCTTCATGTACTACAACACAAGCATTTAAATGGAGTTTTTCTAAAGATGTGGGCAGTACTTGTCAGCACAATCTTTTGGATTTCTCTGAGACATGGTTCTCCTGGGATCTTAACTAGATGTTTCTGACATCCCTTTTTTTAATTGTATTTATAGCACCTACAGTAACAGGAACAGTTAACATATCTTTTGTATTTTAATTTCCAGGTCCTTACATTTACTTATCTTTTACAGATATATTTTTATTAGTGGGAACACATCTACAATTATTTTTTTCCCTGCATTTAATAATTATGTCTGGTCATTTAGCCTGGGTGTTCTGTCAGTGTTGATTGGAAAATCCCAGAGGATAGTAACATTTTTACCTTCAACGACTGGCCCAGGATGATGTTCATACCAGTAACCAGGAGTGCTGATTTTGTAGTGTTTACATATTTTCCAATGTAAATACTGTCCTACCCTATCGTAGTGATGTTTGTATTCGTTTGGTATCAACACTGGACCTCCCAAGACAAGATGGTCTATTGTTTCCTTAAATATGTTGCAGAATATGCACTTATGGTCGGAACAGTTTGAAGAACATTAGCCAGATAGTTTTTGGTAAGCAAGCTTTGATCTTGTGCTGCCAATATGAAACCTTCAGTCTTTGCTTTCAATGCTGAACTTCTCAGCTAATGACTGGTTGTTACTTGGTCTACAGCAGCATTTTGACTTCAAAGTATATACTGTCCATGAAGCCTTCTGATACTGTCCCCAAGGACCCAACAATAATTGGGTCAAAGAGGCACACATCAACTATATAGCACATGAGGTGCACCTTGTCCACAACCACTAGATCCAGTTTGTTATGCTCTAGCACCTGATCTGTTTGGATAGGGAAATCCCAGAGTATTTTACAAGTCTCCAACTCCACCACTCTCTGTGGTTTGTTCTCATACCACACCTTGCCTCTCTCTAGCCTCCACTTTTCACACAGTTTCAAATGTAGAACTTCCACTACCTTATGTTGGCACAACTTATGGTTTGGGGCAAGTCTAGGGCATTCACTCATGATATGGGCAATGGTTTTGTCCACTCTGCTGCAGATGCAGCACAGTGAAAGTTGACCCTTCAATTTATTATTATTATTATTATTATTATTATTATTATTATTATTATTATTATTGATTGAACTCTGGTTCTGTCTTATTTCTGGCAGGATTTATGTGGGTAGCTGGTTACTACCTATAACCTAAAGTATCCACAAGCTTTCAATAGTTTTTCAAGTGCTTAGAACCCTCCGGATAATCTATCCTGTTTCTTAGAGGCAAACTTTCTGTAGAAGCACTGCAGGATATTTTATTCCAGTCTCCTTCAACCATTTCTCTATATCTTTGCTCACAGTTCTCAGTGTATCAGTTATTATTAGCACAACCATTACAGTTTTCAAATTCTAAATTCTTGCAATTTCAAATTTTAAGGGATTGTATTTTTTTTTTTTTTTCTAGTCTTTTTTCTTTACAATCCTGGAATCAAATGGACATGATGGAAACAACTTCCCTTTTCCTTGTCCATTATTGTTATGTCTGGTCTTTTATTTTTTAGCCTCTTGTCTATTTGAATAGATAAGTCCCACTGAATCCTACAATTTTCCAACTCCAGCACTCTTTTGATACAGCGTTCATACTAGGTCTCCAGCTTTAGATTCTTATTTCTGGCCAAGCTTCCAGTGTAAAACTTTTACAACTTTATCAGGCTTCAATTTTTTTTTTTTTTATTCTCCCTGTGCCAACTTGGGACATTCTATCTTGTTCCAGATTCCACAGACTCTACATTTTTCTGAAACATTCTCTCCATATATATTTTCCCTCAAGTTGTTTGTTTTTATCACTTGACATTGGGCTGCTACAAGTAGGATTTTTTTTTTTCAATTGTCCCTTTTTTAACCAAGCCTACGATTTTGTTCCACATACATCTTCAGTGGTTCTCCAAATGTGCCCATGCAGAAGTTTCTCTTCAGTCCATCTAAAGTGCTTTCTTTGAATTTCATTTTTGTCCTTTTCTCCTATTCCTCACTTAATCACCTGTTCCTTATTCACTGTCTTCAGAAGTCTCACTGTGCTGTTTTGTAAATATTCAAGTAGGCTTTTCCTTTCCATCTGTACACACTTTTCTACAGCAATTAAGCCTCTTCCATCCTGGTCTCTCTTCAGGTACAATCAGTCGATATCAACTTTCAGAGAGTGGGCTCCATACATTGTCAACAGCTTTCTAGTTTTCTGTTTTAGTTTCTGTGTGTCGTTTTTTGGTCCAGTCTACAATTCCAACTCAATATCTGATTAGGAGTACTGCTCTTGCATTTATTGCTTCAATAACATTTTTAGGATTCTGCTTTGACTGCAATAATTTTCTCACTCTCCTCATATACTCCCTACTGGTAATTTGTTTCATTTCTCCATGTTTTATTTCATCTGCTTCCAGTGTCCCCAAATACTTATACCACTGACCTTTCTCAACTGCTCCCATTGTTTGCCCATTTGACATTTCGATTCACTGGGATCAAAAAGTGTGCAATGTTGAAAATGAAATGAAGATTTGAAGGAAGCTAAATTCCATATTTATGTCATTTGAGAAAATGTGAACAGAATGTGTAAGACTTTCAAGCTTTTTATCATTTTTCACATAAATCTTTATATCGTCCATAAAAAGGAGATGATTTATCTGACCATTTCCTTTTCTCAAATCATAAGCCATTTTGACTTTCTGCAATATCAAACTGAGTGGTTTCATGGCCAATACAAATAGTAATGGAGATAAGGTATCACTTTGAAAGAAATATTCCACATCTGATGCTCACTTTTCCAATGCTTCATATTTTCATTAACCATTTTCTCCATATTTTCTGCCACCCCTAACATGCTTGTTACTTTATTCATCCTACTGTGCGGTACCACATCATATGCTTTTTTGTAATCCCACCATGCTACATTCAGTCCCATCAATCTGCATCGACAATTTCTAATTATCATTTTATCAACTAATAAGTAGTCTTTGTTACCCAACTTCATTTCCTGCATCCTTTCTGCATCTTTCACTGTATATAGATCGATTCTGAAATCCTTTTGTCTTGGCACAGCTTCAAGTTGTCTTTCCCCCTGTGTTAGCCACTCTGCACTTTCTTTATGTCTCACCAGCCTGTTCCACAGTTCTTTCATATACCTATCTGTCTATCTATCTATCTATCTATCTATCTATCTATCTATCTATCTATCTATCTATCTATCACTCTCTGTCTCTCTCTGTCTCTGTCTGTCTGTCTCTCTCTCTCTCTCTCTCTCTATATATATATATATATATATATATATATATATATAGTAATAGTATTAGGGAATAAAAACTTGTTCCAACCTTACAGGCAACAATTGGTATAATATTACACCGGGTTTCGTAATATATAATATATATGTATATGAAATAGGCGTAGGAGTGGCTGTGTGGTAAGTAGCTTGCTTCCCAACCACATGGTTCCAGGTTCAGTCCCACTGCGTGGCACCTTGGGCAAGTGTCTTCTACTATAGCCTCGGGCCGACCAATGCCTTCTGAGTGGATTTGGTAGATGGAAACTGAAAAGAAGCCCGTCGTGTGTATATATATATATATATGTGTGTGTGTATGCTTGTGTGTCTGTGTTTGTCCCCACAATATCGCTTGACAACCGATGCTGGTGTGTTTATGTACCCGTAACTTAGTGGTTCAGCACAAGAGACCGATAGAATAAGTACTAGGCTTACAAAAAATAAGTCCTGGAGGGTCGATTTGCTCGACTAAAGGCGGTGCTCCAGCATGGCCACAGTCAAAATGACTGAAACGAGTAAAAGAGCATAACTAATTTAGAGACGAACCACCACTCTGCAACTCAGTCAACTAAGAACTCGTCTAAAACCATGCTGTGAGGCATATACCATATCAATATTTATCTAAGATTTTAATCTAAAATTTCAATAATATATCATATAAAGAAATATTCATCATAAAAATATTAATTTAAAAAATTAAATAAATTATAAATAGGACAGTAAACATTTATACAATAATATAAATTCGGCTTATTATGTACTAACGAATTTAAAGAGATATTATTAGCTAATAAAAAATTGATTATCTCCCACGATGAACGTCATATTAAATGCAGACATAAATTAAATTACTTATATAAATAAGTTTAGATAGCTAATTTATTTATTTAAACCTAGGATAAGGTACCAACTTATAATTATGATCAGTAGCGTAAAATACATCAAATTAGCTTTAGAATACACTTTAATCATCACAATATTATACAAAATTAGAATATATAACTACCTTTGACTATAAAGTATTCAACGATAATATGAGCAGTCTTTTACAATGTTTCATAGCATTATTTAAGTAAAATATAATTTTCGTATGTGGTATAGTTATTATTCTGCGTAAATTTGAGTTTTAAGTATTTTAATATTTTTAATCTTCAATAAACTTTATTTTAGGTAGATTTTCTTTTTCGATATTTTCGTTATTTTAGTAATTATAATACGCATTTACCTCTGGGTAATAGACGCCATATTTATCACTTGACCTTTTAGTATAAATTCTATAGTACACCCATTTTGGTTTAAACTAGAGTTACTTGCCGGCAGATAAGTCATGTTTTCTAATTTTAATTTTCTAAATATTGGCATACGTCTTTTATTAACTTTATACACTAACACATTTTTTTACTATCGTTTACTTTTTCCATAATGTTTTAACCTTGTTCACTATAATACTGTTTTTCAATATTTTTAGATTGTAACTCTCAATAATTATATTAATACCGTTAATGTAGAGTAGTTTACAGGTTTTGTCTCTTTATATATATTTTTATTTCTCATGTTTATGTTTATTCCTTGAATGATTTTAGGTATTCTTTTAGGAATTTTATATAGTCCTATTTCAGCCATGAAACGCACGTAGTCTATGTACTAGCACTGACTTTTATACATTTATACTTTCACACTTTATATTATTGTATTAATTTTTACTGTCCTATTTATAATTTATTTGATTTTTTTAAAATTAATATTTTTATGATGAATGTTTCTTTATATGATATATTATATTTTATTAAAATTTTAGATTAAAATCTTAGATAAATATTGATATGGCATATACCTCACAGCATGTTTTTGACGGGTTCTTAGTTGACTGAGTTGTAGAGTGGTGGTTTGTCTCTAAATTATAT
>NC_068987.1:81849415-81852633 GCF_001194135.2 Octopus bimaculoides
ATCATATTTGATGGCCTATAAGTTGCACGAGTGCATAGGATGCACCTTAACCTAGGCTATACTTTTGTAAAATAAATTACCACTGAAATGTTTTAATTCCTCCTCTTACCTGTATAACTTTATTATTACCAGTAATTATAAGCAATTTATTGCATCCACATTCGATATAAACATACCATAGGTGATTGCTCACCAACAGATGGCAGCGCACGTTTTGTAAACATACATTCCGTTTTCAGCCTACATTGAGTGCATTGGATGCAGGGGGATTTTTAAGCCATTTTGGGGTAAAGAAAAAAAGTGAGTCTTATAGGACATCAAATACAGTATGTATATTTATAAATTCATATAGATGGGCATAAAAGACAGCACTCTAGAGTAATATGCCATTAAACCAGTTCAAATAAACTGTATATATATATATATATAGACACTAATCAGCACCTTACCTGAATGTTAATTAGTGGTAAAGCACTCTGTGTAAATAAATGACCCAATTAGATATATCAAGTCATGACTTTTTTGAGAGAGATGGCAATTTAGTGACCACATAAATATCTTTCAGATGATTCATGGTTTCCTGAAGTAGTCTCTTTTACTCTTTTATTTGTTTCAGTCCTTTGACTGTGGCATTGCCTTTAGTCAAGCAAATCAACCCCAGGACTTATTCTATGTAAGCCTAGTACTTATTCTATTGGTATCTTTTGCCGAACCGCTAAGTTACGGGGACGAAAACACACCAGCATTGGTTGTCAAGCGATGTTGGAGGGGACAAACACAGACACACAAACATATATACATATATACGACGGGCTTCTTTCAGTTTCCGTCTACCACATCCACTCACAAGGCTTTGGTCGGCCCGAGGCTGTAGTAGAAGACACTTTCCCAAGGTACCACGCAGTAGGACTGAACCCAGAATCATGTGGTTGGTAAGCAAACTACTTACCACACAGCCACTCCTACACCTGGAAATATTTTACTATCTCGGTAAAATGGGATTTTGCAGTTTGTTGTTTCTCTTCAGCATTCTCATTCTTTTACACTTAACCCCTTGTTACTTGCAGCAACGACCCCTAGGAACCTTTGTGCATGTTTCCTTGTAATAAAGAGGTAAATACATTGAAATATAGCTACATTTAATTTTGTTTCAGTCAGTGGAGGAGTGGTATTGCCAGGTTAGAACCTGGCAATACCACAATTAGGAGGAGCAAATTCCTAAAGTCAAGTGCTACAACTCATACCAAACATTTTTTAACTTATTTCTCTTATATTATCCAAAATATTTCATTCGTTATAAGATACGTAATTGTATTCTTCATTCATTAATTTCATGTTTCAGTAATGATGTCATTATGTATGAAACTTGCAACTGTTGATATAGGTGTGACCTGAAAGAGATGAAACTCCATGGCTTCGTTCAGTGTTGAGATGTTATGACGTCTGGGTTTGTTTCGGTTCTTCAGATGTCAGCAGCCACTGGCACATCACAGGAGATTGAGCTGATAGTTCTAAAAACATGGGAGGTTGGTCAAATAAAGTAATGACTCCAGAAAGTTTCTTCCAAAGTCTTGTGATTAAGTGGTTGTGTGGTAAGAAGCTTGTTTCCCAACCACATGGTCCTGGGTTCACTCCCACTGTGTGGAAACTTGGACAAGTGTCTTCTACAACAGCCTCGAGCTGACCAAAGCCTTGAGTGGACTTGATAGATGGAAACTGAAAGAAGTCCGATGTATAGAAGTCCGGTGCATGCTCCTGCCTGGTCAGATCTTGTCAAAACCAGTTAACCCATGCCAGCATGGAAGGTGGACATTAAACGACCATATATATATATATATATATATATATATATATATATATATATATATATATATATATACATACACACACATATACACACATGTGTGTGTGTGTGAGTGTATCTGTTTGTATATCTCCATCACTGCTTGACAACTGGTGTTAGTGTATTTATGTCCCTCTAACTTAGTGGTTTGGCAAAAGAGACTGATGGAATTAGTACCTGGCTTCAAAAAGTCTTGGGGGTCAATTTGTTCGACTAAAACCTTTCAAGTCAGAGCTCCAGCATGGCCACAGTATGACTGAAACAAGTGATAGAATAAAGAGTTTTAAAAAATTAATGAAAAGGGGCCAGTTTTGGAAAACGTATTTGTGGGGAGTGTTCGCTCCCCTTACTCTCCTAAGAGCTGTTCCACTGCAGGCCATACTGGGGCACTGCCTTGAAGGGTTTTAGTTGAGCAAATTCACCCTGGTACATTTAATAAGCTTGGTACTTCTTCTGTTTGTCTCTTTTGTCAAACTGCTAAATTCTGAGGGCATAGACAAACCAACATCAGTTGCTAAGCATAAATTTTACTCCAGCAACCTTTCGCTTCAAATCAAATTGAAGAGTAAAAATCATAAAAACTTTAAATACTTTAGATGTTTTTATGTTTTTTTTTAAACGTTTTCAGAAAAAAAAGGTGTGACATTTATAGTTAATTTTCAACACTTCACCACAAATGCCGTTCTTTCTCAATCAAATCAAACAATTAATTCTCATTTAGTTTGCTTCTAGTGTCCTTTCTTAAATTTATTGACTTCAAAATCACTTCTGCTCTATATTTGTTTGTAATAGTTTTGTGATGTTTTTGTTAATTTCTTATGCCTTGTTTGTGACATTCATTTGTCACAAACACTATTTTATTGTTGTAATTAAGAATTATTTTTATGTTTCTGTTATTTGGTTTTGAGTTGTTTTTGCTATTGAACTGTTGTTTAAAATGTTCAAATACTTTTGTTTTTATTCATTCTTGCTGCTTAACCCTCCGCCTGTTCAAATTATTTTCATTAGTTTGGTCTAAATGACCATGCTTATCTTTAGACTTTCAGTTAGCCCTTGTTTCATATGAGGCGTTTAGTAACAGACCACCATAAACGCCACAACTTAAAAACCAAGAAAAACGCAGTCAAAGTTTGACGAATTTCAGAATGCGATATCTTGGCAAGGAATGATGTTAAGAAGCTGGTTTTGGTCTTAAAATGACCGTGAAGATCTTCTCTAATCATTCCACCAACGTAAAATTATTTATGTATGCATCTGAAACATTAAACAAAGACTGTCTTGCTCATTTTGTAGAATATACCAGTACTACGAAGCAATATATCGCATTGCCTATTTTAGCCATAATACCTAGGAAAAAAAAATACAGAGAACCCCC
>NC_068987.1:81852643-81856676 GCF_001194135.2 Octopus bimaculoides
AAACAGATTTAGAAATTCCAGAGTTTATGATCTAAAACAGAATTTTTTTTAAATAAGAGATAATCAATCCTATTCATTTCACTGCAATATTCAATAATATTAAGGCGGTGAGCTGGCAGAAATATTAGCACGCCAGGTGAAATACTTAGTGATATTTCGTCTGTCTTTACGTTCTGAGTTCTAATTCCGCTGAGGTCGACTTTGCCTTTCATCCTTTCTGGTTCGATAAATTAAGTACCAGTTGTGTACTGGGGTCAATCTAATCAACTGGCCCCTTCCCCAAAAATTTCAGACTTTGTGCCTAGAGTAGAAAAGAATATTCAGTAATATTTGTCTTTTATTTGTTTCAGTCATTCGACTGTGGCCATGCAGGGGCACTGCCTTGAAGGGTTTTAGTCAAACAAATCGACTACAGTTCTTAATTTTTTCATAAGTCTGGTATTTATTCTATCAGACTCTTGCTAAACTGCTTAGTTACAGGGACATAAATGAACCAACAGTGATTGTCAAGTGATAGGGATGGAGATGACAAATAAAGACACACACACACACACACATATATCATCATCATTTTTAAACATCCATGTACCCATGCCAGCATGGAAGGAGACGTTAAATGATGATGATGATATGCCATGCTGACATGGGTGAGACGGTGTGACAAGGATCCAATGAGTCAAGGACTATATCGTACTTCAATGTCTAAGCCTTCACACATTTCTTATTTCTTATTTATTTATTGCCCACAAGGGGCTACACACAGAGGGGACAAGCAAGGACAGACGAAAGGGATTAAGTCGATTATATCGACCCCAGTGCGTAACTGGTACTTATTTAATCGACCTCGAAAGGATGAAAGGCAAAGTCAACCTCGGTGGAATTTGAACTCAGAACGTAGCGGCAGACGAAATACCGCTAAGCATTTCGCCCGGCGTGCTAACGCTTCTGCCAGCTTACCGCCTTCACACATTTCTATCTACCAAATTCACTCACAAGGCATTGGTCAACCCAGGGATTTAACAGAAGACACTTTAAGGTGCAACACAGTGGGACTGAACTTGAAACACTGTGGTTGCAAAGTGAACTGCTTAAAAACACAGCCATACTTAAATAGAGAACTAAATGAATGAATGAAATATTATGTAGAAAATAGGGTAAAGGCCCCTTTTGGTCATGAATGACCATGGAATTGAACCTAAAACGTTCCCCTCCGAGGCATGTGTCTGAAAAAGGTTACTTATGGAAGACCAGCATTTGCCCATGCATACTAGGCTTCCCTTTCTTCATCACCGATGTTAACCAAGGCAAAGGCTGCTACAGCTTGGCACCAGGGACGTCACAACTCATTTCTACAGCTGAATGAACAGAAGCAACATGAAATAAAGTGTCTCGCTCAAGAATACAACACACAGCCTGGTCCAGGAATTGAACGCACAACCTCGTGATTCTGAGCCCAAAAGATTATAGTAAATTAGAAAACTGCATAATACAACCCAAGAGAACGGTCTGCATATCTACCCTTAACTCTTTCACATTTAAACTGGCCATATCTATTCTATGCTCAAGCCAGCCAGACCTGGCATCTCACACATACCCTACAATGTCATTCCAAAAATAAACAATAGCATTAATGAATTTCAAAGCTACAAGATTATGCACACCTTAATTCAAAACAATTTGAATAAGCATTGCATCTGACAGAGTAACCTGGATGCAGATGGGTTAGGCATGTGCCTTCTGCTACAGCCTTGGGCCAACCAAAGCCTTGTGAGTGACTTCATAGATGGAAACTGAAAGAAGCCCATCATATACATGTGTTTGTGACTGTTTGTCTTCACCACAACTTGACAACCAGTGTTGCTGCGTTTATGTCCCTATAACTTAGCAGTTTGGCAAAAGAGACTGATAGAAAAAGTACCAATCTTAAAGAAATATAAGTAGTGGGGTCGGCCCCAGCATGGCAGCAGTTTAATGATTGAAGCAAGTAAAAGATAAAAGATACATATATACATACATATAAATGTGATGTATAATTTACATACATACATATTTTTACATGCATACATGGCTAGCATGCATAAAAAAAACCATAAAGGCAAAATTATTAATTAATAATGAAGGGTACTACTTGTTGCACCAGCATGCTAAAAATAGCAGTCAGAATGAATCAAAACCACAGTTAATATATTTATATACCCATCAAGCTGAGCAAAACTTGAGAAGACCGATCAACCTGAGCAAATGCAGTCATAGCAGATACCGGTGTCATACAAATGGCACCCGTGCTGGTGGCACATAAAAGCACCCATTACACTCTTGGAGTGGTTGGCATTGTTAGGAAGGGCATCCGGCTGTAGAAAACCATGCCAAATCAGAATGGAGCCTGGCACAGTCTTTCCAGCATGACAGCCCAGTCAAACCATCCAACCCATGCCAGCATGGACAACAGACATTAGATGATGATGAAACATATATATACACATACATCATCATTGTTTAACATCCATTTTACATACACACATTCACATGTATACAAATATCTATGCACTCTTACTGTCCATTCCTTTATTTATGTGAGCGTATACCAATACACTTACATTCTTGATAATTCTGTAAAATCACATATAAACAACATTGATATTTATACACAAACAGCCATGTTATTAGAAGCGTATATTATTAGTACTCCCATATTAGTACATAAATATTGTAAATATGTAGTCCACATCAACACCAGCATATTGAATTTCAGGTGCAAAGTTTACATAACTCCTGATATTTTAGAAGAGACTGCAACTTAAAATATGAAACCTATATATTTGAAGGAAAGTACATCTAGCATATATATATATATATATATATATATATATATATATATATATATATATATATATATATATATATATATATATATATATATATATATATACATACACATACACACACACTCACACTCCCTTTCTAGATGACTTTCATAAAAAAAATGAAAGAAATAGTTAAATTAAAAATAATTAAATTAAAGCCATGTATTTTAAGTAGGGTACACATAACATGCATGTTGCTATTTTTTTTAGCTGATTCTCGAAAATATGAAAGAAATTAAAATTGGATTTGTTACATGGGCTCATTTATATATATTAGGGATGCATGGCTTTTTTGCATTCATGCAGGAAATACCATTAGTATGCACACATGTGGTGTAAAATTTATATATATATATATATACACATACATTTCCATGCATAACACATTTCTTCTAACTTTGACTGTGGCCATGCTGGGGCACTGCCATAAAGAGTTTTAGTCAAGTGAATTCACCTTAGTGCTTACCTTGGATTAGAAGCCTGGTACTTTTTCTGTACCCTTTACTGAACCGTAAAGTTATGAGAATGTAAACAAACCAACACCAGTTATTAAGTGGTGATGGGGTAGACAAACACAAAAACATACGTGTGTGTGTGTATGCAATAGGCTTCTTATACTTTCCATCAACCAATTCCTTCATAAGGCTTTGGTTAGACCGGGGCTATAGTAGAAAACACTTGGCCAAGGTGCACGCAGTAGGCCTGTACCATGTAATTATATGCATGCACACGTGTATAAAATATATGCGTGTAATATATACACATCCTAATAAAGACAACAAGTAATTGGAAAATGAAGTTTGCATAATTATCTGTAGATATGCACATACACACACACACACATATTGGGTCATCCCATAAATAATGCGGTTCTTTTATACTTCTTTTATTTTTCAAAATTAAGATAAACAAAGTTCTTTTTTAATCTAAAATATATTCTCCTTCATTTTCTACAATGCTCTTCCATCTATCTGGTAGACTTGCAAGGTTCCAAAAATCAGTTGTCTGTGATGAAAGACACTCCCCCAGTACTGTTCTGACCTTGTCTACAGAATTCATATTTTTTTCATCCAAATGATTTTGAAGACTGCAGAATAGATGATAATCAGATGGGTTTTTTTTATCTCATTACAAAAAGTAAATCCTTATATATATATATATATATATAT
>NC_068987.1:81856686-81861650 GCF_001194135.2 Octopus bimaculoides
CAGTCCTCAGTCAAATCGTCCAACCCATGCTAGCATGGAAAGCGGACGTTAAACGATGATGATGATGATGATGATATATATATATATATATGTATATATATATATTTCTTTCATTCTTTCTTTAACATTGTACTGTTTAAGTGTGACTGGTCTTTTGAAAATGGCATTTAAGTCAGTCATATCCAGCCCAAATATTCTACCTGTTTTATGTTCAAACTAACCAGATCCAGCCTGTCACACCTACCCTGTAATGTCCTAAAATTAAACATCACTGAAATCTTAATGCTGAGATGATGCATGATTAATTCAAAACAATATGAATAAGCATTAAATTTAAGATTAATTTGAATGCAGTTAATATATAATTGAATTGTATATGCATGTATTTGATTTTCAATTGGTCAATTTTTATCTTAATTTTTATAATTTATTTGCATTTGTATATGTTTATATATATGCAAAAGAATAGCTGGAGAAAGTTCAGAGAGCTTCTACCTTTGTTGTAACAAAGGGTCTCTTCCAAGTGAAAGGCAGATTGCTACACAGCCATGAAACATGGGCTGTGACAGTAGAGGACATGCAGAAGCTTGAAAGAAATGAAGCTCTTATGCTTTGCCAGATGTGCAATGTCAGTGTGCATGTGTGAGTGGCCGTAAGCATCTTAAGAGAGAAATTAGGCATAAGGGGCATCAGATATGGTGTGCAAGAAAGATTACTGCACTGGCATAGTCATGTGATGTGTATGAATGAGGACAGCTGTGTAAAGAAGTACTGAGATCTAACTGTCGAGGGGGAACCCATGGAAGAGGTGGATACAGGAAGACATGGGACGAGTTGTTGAAACATGACCTTCAGGTGTTGGGTCTCACTGAATGGATGACAAATGATTGAGGCCTTCAGTGATTTGCTGTGCTTGAGAAGATTTGTCAGGACAAGTGAAATCATAATCGTAGACAATGCTGGTAACACATAAAAGGTGATAGTAATACATAAAAGGCACCCATAATGGTAACACATAAAAGGCACTTGTGACAGTGACACATAAAAGGCACCAGTGCTGGTGACATGTAAAAGGCACCTAGAACTAAGAAGGGTATCCAGCAGTAGAAATAAAGCTCCCTGGTACAGCTCTCTGGCTTAACCAGTTCCAGTCAAACTGTCCAACCTATACCAGCATGGAAAATGCTTGCTAAGTGATGATGGTGATATACTCAATCATTTTTTTTTTTTTTTATGTATTCAATTTCATTTCTGTACATACATCCAATTAAATGCTTACATTTTTTGTGTTCATTCTTGAAATATTCTTTTCAAAAGTTTCTTGCTTTTGTATTCAGGCTTAGTTTGATAATTGGAGATGTTAAACTTAGGATTTAATTTTCAGCTTAATTAACATATTTTAATACTCAAGTTTCTCTATCAAATATATTCTTTTCTCCTATTTTTCAGTTTCCACTGAAGTCTGTTTATTCAAACATCTACACACACACACACACATGCGTGCACACACACGTGTGCATGCACACATGCACTCACTCTCGTATACACACACACACCCATGCACACATACACATATACACATACAGGCATAAAGAATACCTTTCTTTTGTTTGTTACATAAACTTATATATATACATATGTCTATATATATACGGGGAGAGATGTGTGTATCTCTCTCTCATATATATATATATATATATATATATATGAGAGAGACACACACACATCTCTTTCTCATATATATATATATATATATACACACACACACACATATACACAGTAATTTCTCAACTATCGTGGGTGTTACATTCTCAAAAACCCTGCAGTAGGTGAAAATTCATGAAGTAAAAACAGTACTGTATATATTTCTTTTATTATTTTCATAATTTGTATATATTTTATTATAGATGCAAAACAACACCACGGAGGAATTGACGTAAGCTAAAATAATAAACCACGACAGATGAACCGCAATAGGTGAACCACGATATGGTAAGGGATTACTGTATATCAAATGGTAAAAGGGATTAATAAATCCAGGCTGATATCTAAGAAAGCACTAAGTGCTAAGTAAATTTGGTTAACTCTATCAGATACCAATAAATCCAAATAGAATTAACATCCAGGGTAATTCCTCATGTATGATAAGTAGATCCAAATATCACTTAGAGGAATTTCAAGAAATCTGGAGTAATTGACAACATGAACAAGAATGAAGAAAATCATATCTTTAATTGATGACTACGGCATACATAACCAATAATCATTTCTATTGTGCGAGAAGATTTAGATACAGAAAGAGGTACACATCAATTTTCTTTTACTTGTTTCAGTCATTTGACTGTGGCCATGCTGGGGCACCGCCTTTAGTCAAGCAAATCAACCCCAGGACTTATTCTTTGTAAGCCTAGTACTTATTCTATCGGTGTCTCTTTTGCTGAAGTGCTAAGTTACGGGGATGTAAACACACCAGCATCGGTTGTCAAGCGATGTTGGGGAGACACACATACACACATATCTACGATGGGTTTCTTTCAGTTTCTGTCTACCAAATCTACTCACAAGGCTTTGGTCAGCCCATGGCTATAGTAGAAGACACTTGCCCAAGGTGTCCCGCAGTGGGACTGAACCCGGAACTATGTGGTTGGTAAGCAAGCTACATACCACACAGACACTCCTGTGCCTATATCCAAAAATTTATGCTATAACAATGTTTATCAAGATTTTGTATTTGGGTTGCAAGATTGTTTATGTGAATTTGTGTGTTGAAGCATATTTTATTGTCTGGGGAGAGTAATTCTCTTTTAGTACCTTATTATTTAACACATTCACCTTAATGTTGCAAGACGCAATGAAAATTTTAGAAAAAATAAGTGGAAATCAAACCAGTGAGTGTGTTAAATTAATAAGGCTCTAAAAGAGAACAACTCTCCTCAGACACAATAAAATGTTTATCAATGTTTCTCTCTCTTTTTTTCTCTCTCTTTATTTCTCTCTCTCTCTCTCTCTCTCTTTCTTTCTCTCTCTTTCTTTCTCCCTCTCTCTTTCTTTCTTTCTCTCTTTCTCTCTCTCACTCCTTCTCTCTCTCTCTCACTCACACACACACACACACACACACACACGTAAATGGTAACAAATGGCAAAAAAATACTCAGTCCCTGCCTAGATTGGACCTTGAATAATTTAACAATTCAATGTAATCAGCCAGTATTGAACTGACTGAAACAGAACTGTGAAATCCATCAGACTTCATCAAGCATCATACTCCTGACATGGCTGCTCTTTCTGTAAGAACTGAAGTCAAATGACTCCACATTATCAAAAGAAGAAAATCAACTGAAAGTTTCTATATTTATAGTCTTTGGCCTATGGTACTGGAACATGGACACAAATCAGAGGAAACTTCTGATTTCTCTAGCTCTTGTTCTCAGTGTAAAGTTAATTACAAAGAGAAGTCAAATAGTGATCAGACGAAATTAAAGAAACTTGTTTGATTTCTCATTCTAATTAAATTCACACTTAGAGGTGAGAGACATAGAGATTGGAGGTTTCCATAGCTCTTGTAAAAAGTTCATCAACCACATACTGATGTCTATAAATATAGGAGTTTCAATCTATTTATCTTTGTCTTTCCATGGCTCTTTTGGTGACATGAAGATGTAAGTTCATCCATTTGAACTTTGCTTCTGGCAGGAATGGGCAGCAATGTTAATAGGAAGTTAATGAACATTAGTCTGTATATTACCATTTCCTATGCAAGCGGAATCATTATCATCATCATCATCATCGTTTTAGTGTCCACTTTTCCATTCTGGTGTGGGTTGTAAAGAATTTGTTGAGGTAAATTTTCTACAGCTGGATGCCCTTCTACTCATAAGGCTTTGGTTGGCCCAAGGTTATAGCAGAAGACACTTACCCAAGGTGTTCTGCAGTGGGACTGAACCCGGAACCATGTGGTTGGGAAGCAAGCTTCTTACCGCACAGCCACTCCTATAACAAAAGACCTTTATTCCATTAACTTTTACTGCACAAGAACTGAGTACACTTGTTTCTGTAGAAGTACACTTGAGACACAGGAAGAGAATTAACTCAATTTTAATAGTGGGATACTTCCCAGAATTCTCCATGTTTCATATGATGTAGTACACACATTTTATTTTTACTCACCAATAGAAAGAGGTTGTGAGAACTGATTTGCATATAATTAGCATGTTACATCAGCAGCAGAAATTTAATGAACCCAATGAGGGTTAAGAAACAAGTGGACAAACGAGAGGAACAATTAATGGTTGATGTACGGTAAATATTGGCTTCAAATTTTGGTACATGGCCAGCAGTTTTAGGAAAGGGGCTAAGTCAGTTACATCGACCCCAGTATTCAACAGGTACTTATTTTATTGACCCCAAAATGATGAAAGGTAAAGTCGACCATGGCAGAATTTGAACTCAGAACGTAAAGATGGCTGAAATGCCACAATATTTTGCTCAGTGGTGCTTATGATTTTGCTGGCTTGTCACTTTGATGTGTGGCAAATATTAAAAAAAGAAAAATGGTTAGAACTAGTCACAGTGTTTATGCTAGTGCTTTAGTGCAAAGAGATCCCAGAATATACAGATTTGAGAGACAATGGTCTTTGAAAACGCCAAGCAATTATGTGAAGATGATACAGGTATCACTTGAGAGACTTGTGTATTTACAGTTGAATGGTTTAAAAACATTCCAATATGACGTGGCATCTGGGAAGAAATCGACAGATATTGATGGCTGAGTTAAAAGACATAATTTTGTTGCTTTTTAGACTGTGTTCCATTACATCAGTATATTCGATAGCACAGAAATACCTAGGTCTCAAGGGGTCAGGATTAGTGGAACTGTACTGCACACATATATTTCTACATACTGTATGTCTGTGTGTATATATATATATATATATATATATATATATATATATATATATATATAT
>NC_068987.1:81861662-81867086 GCF_001194135.2 Octopus bimaculoides
TGTGTGTGTATATATATATATATATATATATATATATATATACACACACACACACATATATATATATATATATACACACACACGCGTATATTTATGCATACTTATGCACACATATTTAGACACACACACCCACCCATATTTATGATTATGTGTGTGTGTGTGTGTATATCTATCTATCTATATATATATATCAATATATTATTATTATCATCATTAATGTTGTTATTATCATTATTATTAAGGCAGTGAGTTGGCAGAATCGCTAGCATGCTGGATGAAATGCTCAGCAGTATTTCACCCATCACTACATTCTGAGTTAGAATTCTACCAAGGTCAACTTTGCCTTTCATCCTTTTGAGGTTGATAGATTAAGTACCAGTGAAACACTAGTGTCGATATAATCGACTAGTCCCTTCCCACCAAATTTCAGGCCTTGTGCCTTAAGTAGAAAGGATTACTATTATTTATTATTATTATAGTGGTGAGCTGGCAGAACTATTAGCATGCCAGGCAGAATGCTTAGTGGCATTTTATCCGTCTTTATGTTCTGAGTTCAAATTTCACCAAGGTTGACTTTGCCTTTCATCCTTTTGAGGTCAATAAAATAAGTACCAGTTGAACATCAGCTTAACTGCTATCTCAAACTAACTGGCCTTGTGCCAAAATTTGAAATCATTATTATTATTATTATTATTATTGTTAACAACCACTAAAACCCTTATGTGAGCACCTTACTCTTTACTCTCTTTCTTGTTTCAGTCATTTGACTTGCGGCTATGCTGGAGCACTGCCTTTAGTCGAGCAAATCAACCCCAGGATTTATTCTTTGTAAGCCTAGTACTTATTCCATCGGTCCCTTTTGCCAATCCGCTAAGTTACTGGAGCATAAACACACCAGCATCGGTTGTCAAGCGTGCTGGGGGGACTAACACAGACACATAAACATATACACACACACACATACACATCATCATCATCATCGTTTAACGTCTGCTTTCCATGCTAGCATGGGTTGGACGATTTGACTGAGGACTGGTGAAACCAGATGGCTACACCAGGCTCCAATCTGATTTGGCAGAGTTTCTACAGCTGGATGCTCTTCCTAACGCCAACCACTCAGAGAGTGTAGTGGGTGCTTTTACGTGTCACTCGCACGAAGGCCAGTCAGGCAGTACTGGCAAAGGCCACTCTCAAACACACACACACACATATATATATATGTATATATATATATGTATATATACACAATGGGCTTCTTTTAGTTTCTGCCTACCAAATCCACTCACAAGGCTTTGGTCAGCCTGAGGCTATAGTGGGACTGAATCCAGAACCATGTAGTTGGTAAGCAAGCTACTTACCACACAGCCATTCCTGCGCCTATTTGTTGAAAATCTTATCACATGGTATACATGGGTGTGTGTGTGTGTGTGTTCTTGCAGGTGTGCATAATGTGCTTATCTATGTATGTATGTATGCATAAACATATATATAGATAGATAGATAGATATTTCACGCTGGCCACTTGATCAAATCATTAAAATTTTATCCTTAATTGTATATAAATAAATATATATACATATACACACACACACATATATCATTTAATGGCTGCTTTCTGTGCTGGTTTTATATATATGTGATGATGATAGATACACACACACACACACACACACACACACGTACAAATGTGTGTGTGTACAATTGTGTTCTAAATCAAATCTAATCTTTTTTCTTCTATTCATATTTTTTTAATGGTCTTTTATGTTTAATTTAGAGAGCAAAGGCATTCAAAATAATAAACATTTTTAAAGATCATCTCACACTCATGATTTCAATGAAATGAAATGATTGTTGTATTGGAGTATTGTTCATGTGCCTTGCCAGTTGGAAGCAAAGAATTATAGGAATACTGTTGTAAACAATGAAATCATCGTTGTTGGAATTAATATAATTCAATGTTCAACTGCAGTTAGATTTCATTTACTCAATTCATAAACTATTGTATCTTTGTGTTGATTATGGGGGTTGTATTTTGTTATTGATGAGGCTTCTGAAGTTAATCATTTTTTTTTTCTTTTTGTGGGAATCCTTGCCGAAGATTTCATTCTTGTATTTGATTTGAAAGCTTCTTAATGTGAACTAGTGTGATGATGCTGATTTTGTTGTATCTTGGGAGGGTCATTATGCCAATAATAAATACATGAACTGGTTTTATTTTACTTCTTTTTTTATTAGTAATCAGTTTAAGACAGTAAACAGGCAGATCTGATCGCACACTGGGCAAAATGCTTAGCGGCATTTTGTCCATCTTCATGTTCTGAGTTCAAATTCCACTGAGGTCGACTTTGCCTTTCATCCTTTCAGGGTCAATAAATTAAGTACCAGTGAAATGCTGAGGTCGATGTAATTGTCTACTCTCCTCCCACACAATTTCAAGCCTTGTACCTTTGGTGGAAAGGATTATTAGTAGTCAATCTGTTAATCATTTAACAATGAAGTCATCAATTGTTTGATTAATCAGTCTGCCAATTAATCAATCTGCTAGGTTTGTTAGAGTCCTTTTACTGTCATTTGCAACCTCATCAATGACATTCCCTCTCTCCTCCAGGTCTAAAGCCATCATCTAATGTTTCCCATGTAATTTTGTTTGCATACTGCAATATTCCCTTATTATAAATGCTTGGACGATCAACTGCAAGTGATGTTACCAGTATGTCCAATGTAACAGTTTGAGTCATGAAGTTTAAAACTTTGGTGTTTACATTGAAATTTCTATTTTATTTTGATTGTCTGGAGTATACTCAATGGTTTTGAAGCCAGTGGTTTCATGTTGATGAGAAGAGAGATGATTCTGGTGTTTATCCAATCTATTTTTATTATTAATTTGTGATTGGGTGCCATATCAGTTTGTACATAGGGTTTACTTCAGGGACAACATGTGTCATATGTGTTTTTATTCAGTGCCCTGCATGAGTGAATTTGTTATACTGTTTTATAGTTTGGCCTACTAATATGTTAACTATTGTTTGTTACACTAATGAGGTTTCTTTATTTAAAATTTCTTTGTGGGTGAGAATCAAAAAGCTCTTCTAAGAAGAAAGTTGACTACAGTATTTTGTATTTATGATGTCATTCACCATTTCTGTATCTGCATAAATATTTCTTTGCATTTTTCCATATGTTGACATGGGTGTTTTTGTTATTCCTTATTCCTTCAATTATATCTAGAATGGTGGTGCTGCTGGAAGTATCTTAATTTATTTTAGAAATATGTTTGATTGTAAACTTTAAAATGGAATTATTTTCACGATCATCTTTAAATCTGTTATCTTATTCGTTGTTATCTGTCACAATAAATATATAAATCACATAGCTGATATGGACAGTGTAATTATATTTAATGATTTAGCATTTAAATTGGCCATAATCCAATCAAAATATTCTACCTGTTTTGTGTTAAAACTGTCAAAATCTAGCCTTTTGTACCTACCCTACAATGTCATTCCAAAAATCTACAATCACATCATTGAAATCTCAGAGCTACAAGATAATACGCGATTAATTCAAAACAATGTAAATTAATAAGCATTTCATTTGACCGAATAATTTTAATGCCAAATGGTTAAGAATAACTTAGTTTCCCATATTAGCCCTGCAAAATACTGCAAATGTGATCCCTAATGGAGAACTTGTTGCCAATGCATCTTTCTAGGTATTGATTGCTCTGTAGCTAGCAGAACAGAATTGCATTTGTGTAGACTAACAGAATCTTTTTAAGGATGTTTCTTGTCATATTAGATGGCTTTTATTATAGGATGTGTATTACATATTATGTTTATAGCTTTTATTAGTTGGACATTAATAAAAAAGACTTCCTACATCAAAAGTAAAAATGTTGCCAACTTTGGACGTTTCATGTTGAATTTCTGAGAATTCATTTGAGGATTGTATGCTACGTCTCATCATCATCATCATCTTCTTCATCATTTAACATCCAATGATAATGGTGATGATGAGATATGGTATACAATCCTCAAATGAGTTCTCAGAAATTCCACATGAAACATCCAAAGTTAGCATGTAAAATTCCCTTTAATATATGTATTTCTTGGCTATTACATAGTTTGTTTGGCAATTCTGATTCCATGTATTGATTCAGGAGATTAGCGATTGAAGAGGGTTATTCTGTTTTTGCCTTCACTGTATCTTAGAGGTACACAGGTTTAAATCCCAGAGACAGATAAATCAGCCTTGAGCATCAACAGAGTAATTAATTTTTTAGTTGAGTTTTTATTTGCTCATTACTGTCTTTCTTAATTTTGATGAATTTGCTGCTATCATGCCACGTAGCATTTATTTTTCCCATGTATTTTTCTTTGTCCATTTATACCAAAACAGGTTGCTCTTATCACAGTTACAAATTACAATTTTCTCTTTATTTTCAGGTCCTGCTGAGCAAGTTCAAGATTCTTGTAGAGTACGTTTTTTTATTTTTTTTTTTTATTTTTTTTTTTTTGTGTTTGTCTGTTTATTACCCTCACACATGAATAAATGCATTATAAAAATTGATGACAAATTATGAGATTTATTCAAGTGTGAAAGATATAAACACAACAACAAAAATTTAACAAGTATCTTAAGCTAGCTGAAAAATAATGAGAAAATTATAATTTACAGAGGTGATAAGAGAGAAAACACGTATGAAATATATCTGAAGTGCTATGTGTGTTGTTCATTAGTACTAAATTTATGGCTTAGACTGAAGAGGTGTTATGGTCTAAACTGATGAGGTGTTATAGTATAAACTTATGTTAGAACTACACTAGATTTTATGTTTAAGTATAAAATCAGTTTTGATATTTGTAGTCATCTGATTTATCAACTTTATGTTTAGTTGCCTCTGAAACTGAGGATGGCCTTGGGAACCCTCGTGTGTTCCCCATTCAGTACTGAGTACTTTTTTTTCCCCTTTTATATACAAGCATAGACGATGTAAAACCCCTGTCTTTTTATTTTTCTCCTATCATCTCTCTGAAGAAGGACCTTATCCTGAATCAATGACTAATGTATTTCATACATCAATTTTATTGTACTTTTTCTATCACTATCTGTCTTGTCCGTCAGTCCATGTATGTATATATATGATTCGCCATGATAGATCACTAACCACTACACACATTTTTTTTTCTCTCCTTGTTTCTCTCCTTGTTTCTTTCTGTGTTCCTTTCTGTGGAAGAGCGTAGGCTCGAAACGTTAAAGACTTTTTCAATTCCCGAGCATTATACTAGTACATCTATTTGTTTTCTACACCACCTGTCTTCGTCTGTTGATTTTTGTGAATTTTCCCTATGTATATCTACACACACACACAAACACACACACACACACACATATATATTTGCAACTGCACATACACATATATAT
>NC_068987.1:81867366-81876036 GCF_001194135.2 Octopus bimaculoides
TATATATATATCTTAAAATATATTTATATCTTAAAATATATTTATAAATATATATCGAAATTGTAGCTGTGGCTAGTGCCGCCTGACTGGCTTCCGTGCCGGTGGCATGTAAAATGCACCCACTACACTCTCGGAGTGATTGGTGTTAGGAAGGGCATCCAGCTGTAGAAACCTTTCCAAATCAGATTGGAGCCTGGTGCAGCCTCCTGGCTTGCCAGTCCTCAGTCTTCCACATTGACTGTAAGACCTTGTGCAGAAAAAGTGGAGGCATGACATGGTCTTCATTGCTCATGACCTCAAAGACCATCGTTGATGATGGAAACATGGTGTGGTGTGCATTGAAATGGAGACATCTGTGGGGATCACACAGAGCCATTTATCATTCCTTGTGTTCACTTTTTGATTTTGGACAAAGTTCTTTTTGTCTGAGAAGAACCATACCATGTTGGGTACCCTGGGGTACTGGAGTTTGTTCAGCAAGTGCTTCAACCAAATTAGTTTTCTCAGGTCCTACTGGACATGAGCTCCTGCTTTTCCCAATATAGAATTTATATCTGATGTCTTTGTGCACCACATATCTAATTGTTGACTCTGACACCTGAAAATGTTTGGCAATGGCCTTCGTTGATGATGTTCTGGATTTGCTGGACACACTTGACTTTTCTGACACTGTCTGACAGTCAAGAATGTTTGTCTTTTCAGTAATAGAAGACGCATCCTTGCCTGAGGCCAAGAGCACTCTTCTGATATTAAGCACAAGGGACTTGGTGACATTTAAGAAGGTTGCAATCTCAGAAACCCTATGGTTGGCAGGTGAGACAACTAGAATGGCAATGCCTTTCAATGTCTGTATTAGATTTGAAGCTTCCAGGTTGGGGCTGAAAAAGAGAGGATATTTTGTTAGTTTGGGCCACTTGTGGTTCTTCAAAGTTTTATTCCCAAATAGCTGATGCACTCTATATATAAAGAGAAGGAGGTGGAGAGAGAAAGAGACAAAACGATTTTAAATAGAAACAAATTTTAAGACTTTTTAAATCTAAATCATTAAAAAAAATCCACCATGAAAGCAGAGTGATTTGCTGTTTATGCCAGGTTACTGTATTTGGTACTTGTTATCAATACGTATATCCTGATTGCTTTTGGATTAAAAAATTCTCTTGAAAATGTTCTCTTGCTTTGATTCCACAAATTGATATTCTTTTACACCAATTATTAATTTTGAGTGTATTTCTTAAAGTATCACAGATTATTAACAGAGTGGGAGAACCTCTTTGAATCTCAAAAGACACTTGACAAAGGTTAGATTTATTTGTAAAGAAGAATTATGCAGTAACGAAATATGAAACCCTTGTGGCAGGACTTGTGATTCTATCGAATAAAATTCCAGAATGGAAAGGAGTTCAAAGTTAATGCTAATATGAATTGCAAATCAAAAATTTTAATTTACTGCATTTCATGCCTGCAATGCTATGTGAACTCTATCGGTAAAACAAGAATAAAATATATGAAGAGAGTCAGGATATATAAAGAGCAAATCAGGGATTCATCTGTGGAGAATGGTCCTTACAATGAACATCTTGACATTTGTGCATGTGGGAGATTTAAAATATTCCCTTGAGTCATATATAAAGATGGAAGACAATTATGCAAAGCAAAAGTGGAGGAGTGTATAATAACTTACAAAAGAAACTAAATCAGAAACAATACTTCTAATCCCTATCAAATACGGTTATCAAATGATGATGACATTAAAGATAATTGTTGTAACACTACAATGTATATATATAGATATATGTATGTATGTTCCAGGTTGCTCTTAGTGTTAACATGTAACCCAGTACAATTTGTTGCATGGTTGGGTCATCATCGTTTAACGTCCGCTTTCCATGCTAGCATGGGTAGGACGATTTGACTGAGGACTGGCGAACCAGATGGCTACACCAGGCTCCAATCTGATTTGGCAGTTTCTACAGCTGGATGCGCTTCCTAACATCAACCACTCCGAGAGTGTAGTGGGTGCTTTTACGTGCCACCAGTATGAAGGCCAGTCAGAAGGTACTAGCAACAGTCACGCTCGAAATGGTCTATTTTACGTGCCACCTGCACAGGAGCCAGTCCAACGGCACTGGCAACGACATTGGTGACTAAACTATCAACCCTCTTAAGCCTACTTGGTAAGGAGGGTTTGTTTTTATTGGATACCTAGCAGGATGGAAAAAAAAAAAACTACCAAAGGGCAGGTAAATTCAATGAAGTCAACAGATGGGAGAGACCCCTAATCTTTGTTTAGACATTTCTCAAAGAGTAAGAAAACTCTGAAATAACATCTGTGACTTTGTATCCAATTATATAGACTAGTTCTTCTTTTTAGCTAAATGCATACATAGTTTAGAGAATAAGATTGGCCCTTTGTAAGACCTTTCTCCAACTTTAAAAAGCTCCAGGTACAGGCATCAAGGGGTTTTTAACATCCCTGTCCTGTGTTGCATATAATGGCTGGCTGGCAGTAGCAAAAAAATGAAAGACACTGAATGAAAAATTCCCTGATGCAATGAGGGCATGTGTCAGTGTGGGAAGAAGCTCTCTGAACACTTGCTGCAAGAGGTTGCTCATTGTTGCCACATCTGAGCAAAAATATGTAGGTCATGAAGAAATATTACTTTGCTTGGAAACAAGTGAGGTTTGGTGATATGAAGAGCATGCAGCTGTAGAAAATCTGCCTCAGCATATATGGAAATGTAGACATTAAAACAATAATGACATCACAGTTCTATATAGCGTAGTGGTTAAGCGCGGAGGCTACTAATCCCAAAATTCCGAGTTTGATTCCAGGCAGTGACCTGAATAATAATAATAATAATAATAATAATAATAATAATATCGAAAAATACCTTAGGAATGAGAACCCAGGTTCGAAATTTCCCCAAGACACCTGATGCAGGCTGGAAGGTATATCAGCCAAAACGTTGTGTTAACAACAAACAAGATGAGGACAAATATTCGTCAAATGTAAATAATGATATCATTATAAAGAGTAAATGACAAACAAAAAATCAATATAGCAAATTATAGTAACAGAAGCAACAGTTTAAAAATGTGGGCAATCCAACTGTGGAATATCTTTTAACTTGACTGATTAGTTCGAATTCCATTTTTAAACTGAGATAATGTTTCAAACTAAAGAATAATTTTACCTGTGTTTTCAGAAACCTAATTTATGCAATAACATACTGAGGATGCAAAGAGAATTATGTAAGATAAACTGCAATGACTAAGAAAATGTATGGCACTACATAGAAACAAAATTTGATTAAGCAGCTACAGAAAAATATCTCTTAGCAAACATATAAGTATATCATGTGCTGGTAATTGTCAACCAAATTATTTTTTTTTGAATTTCCCTATATACTAGCATACAGATGGAATGTCAGAACAACAATAGCAGATCAATAAGGAATTTGCATTCATTAGAAAATATCGACTATGTTTAGATAAATATATATATATATATAATTAATCAATGAGTTGATTTAAAATAAATTTAATCAATTTATATTTATCGTCGTTGTCATCGGCATTATTGCCATCATCATCATCATCATCTTCATTATTGTTATTATTATTATGAAGGTGGTGAGCAGGCAAAATCGTTAGCACATCAGGTGAAATGCTTTGCAGCTCTTTGTTGGTCTGCACATTCTGACGAAATGCTTAGCGGCACTTCATCTGTCTTTACATTCTGAGTTCAGATTCCACAGAGGTCAACTTTGCCTTTCATCCTTTTGGGGTCAATAAAATAAGTACCAGTGAAACACTAGGATTCGATGTAATCAACTAGTCCCTTTCCCCAAAATTTCAGGCCTTGTGCCTTTAGTAGAAAACATTATTATTATTATTAGTAGTAGTAGTATTACTGATGTGGTGAGCTGACAGAATTGTTAGCATACTGGAAAAATACTTAGTGACATTTCTTCCAGCTCTACATTCTGGGTTCAAATTCCACTGAGGTTGACTTTGCCTTACATCCTTTTGGAGTCAATGAAATAAGAACCAGTTGAATGGAAGAAATTGACCAGAGCCACTTCCTCAAAATTTCGGTAGGAAAAAAATTATTATTATTTTAAAAAACATTAAATATATATTACTTCCTCCGTTACTGTTAACAACACCCATTTATTACATTCCCTGTTAATGTAACCAAGTTCCAGTTCTGAAATAATAATATCTTTAATTATAAAACCAGTTTTATCCTCAGAAAAGTAAATTCCAATGGAAACATTTTGTGTTTATCATTAAGTTTTATCGTATGTCTTTCAGTATCTTTTCTTTCTTTGATATAATTTGACTCATATGGAATTTCTTGGCTTTTCCTTTACATGTGTGTGTGAAAGAGAAATGGAGAGACAGAGTGCATGTGGTGTAGTCACATATATCATATATGAAAATGATGATGCTTATGATGATGATGGTGATATATTGTGGCACTCCGTCCGTTACAACGATGAGGATTCCAGTTGATCTGATCAATGAAACAGCTGGCTCATGAAATTAACATGCAAGTGGCTGAGCACTCCACAGACACATGTACCCTTAATGTAGTTTTCGGGGAGTTTCAGTGTGACTAGACTGCCCCTTTGAAATACAGGTACAATAGAAACAGGATGAAAGAATGAGAGAAAGTTGTGGTGAAAGAGTAGAGCAGGGTTTGCCACAACCCACTGCCGGAGCCTTGTGGAGCTTTAGGTGTTTTCACTCAATAAGCACTCACAACACCCGGCCTGGGAATCAAAACCGTGATCCTACGATTGCAAGTCTGCTGCCCTAACCATTGGGCCATTGCACCTCCACAAATCTCTCTCTTTCCATATCTATTTCTTCGTGTTCCTTTCTGTTGAAGAGTGTAGACTCAAAACATAAAAGATTTTCTCACCTTCCTGAGCATTAAACTAATACACTTGTTTGTTGTTTATACGCCTCTTCGTCTTGTTTTTCTGTAAATTTCAACTATACACACACACACACACACACACACACACACACACACACACACACACATATGTGTTAATAACGCCTAGGAGGTGCTTTTCCCACTCACCAAAGTGAATGGAGCTTTGACCAGGAGGAACTGATGTCATCAGATGGTAACCAACATTTATCAGGTGTTTCCACCCTGAACTGTAGCACCCTCCCACTGATGGGTCAGCACATGTGGCCAAATCACAGCTCCTCCTGGCCTCCATCCTAACTCCTCTCTCTTGCTCCATAGCCAAGTGGCCCTTTCAGTTTCTCCTCCCTCATCATGCACACAGCCACCCTTTGCTCTTTTCCTCTAATTCCAATGATTGTAAGCATATATATATATATATGTGTGTGTGTGTGTGTGTGTGTGTGTGTTTATAGATTTGTGTTGCAAGATTCCTGATGTTATTGTATTTCAAGATGGTCGTTGTTTTTTTTTTTTTCTTTGCCAAATAAACACACACACACTATGTATTTGTTCTTCTCTTGTTTACTACTGTTCTTATTCTAACTCATGTCCATTGTCCAGAAACCTTTTGTCACACATGTGACCTCTTCAGCAACACTTTCTGTCACTGTATGTGGGCTTGCTCCACTTATTTCATTCTGTTTTTCTATGTTGTGCAACCTTATATGCACATGCATTTGCATCTGTGTTAATGTGTGTGTGTGTGTATTTATTTGGCAAAGAAAAAATGACCATCCAGAAATACAACAATATATCATCATCGTTTAACGTCTGCTTTCCATGCTAGCATGGGTTGGGCGATTTGACTGAGGACTGGTGAACCAGAAGGCTGCACCAGGCTCCAATCTGATCTGGCAGAGTTTCTACAGCTGGATGCCCTTCCTAACGCCAACCACTTCGAGAGTGTAGTGGGTACTTTTTACGTGCCACCAGCACGAGTGCCAGTCACATGGTACTGGCAATGGCCTCGCTCAAAAGGTGTTTTTTACTTGCTACCTGCACAGGAGCCAGTCCAGCGGCACTGGCAATGATCTCGCTCGAATGATTTTCTAACGTGCCACCAGCACAAGTGCTAGAAGGTGACGCTGGTAACGATTATGCTCAAATGGTGCTATTTATGACTGAAACAAGTAAAAGAAAAAGAAAAGGCTGGACCAACAGATATGTGAACTGGTAAACAAATTTAAATAAGCGGCTTCTATGAATGATGAATATGAAGTAGACATCACATGTGCGTTAAAGGAAAGCACAAGAAAGCACCTCTGTTTGTATATCAGCACAGACAGTCACCCTTTGAAAATCATCAACCTGCTAAATTCTCAAAGTTTATTTGCAATTTTTTTTTTTACCTGACTTACATGTGGATGGTTTTCTTGTTAGAAGACTAGAAGGTTATGATTTTTCACTATTCCAGGGAAAATTTAATGGGCAACTTTCTTTTCTATAGAAAAGTTGACCAACACCTTTGTCATATTTGGTCATCAGAACAGCCAAAGGATTTTGCTTTTCATTGAGAAAGGTAAAAATGTGCATAAATCAGTATAAAATAAAAGATTTATGAATCTTTTTTGGCGGGGTGGGGTACAGAGATAGGACTGATTTAAGGTGACATGTTTCAGAAATTCCTTTAGCTTCAACTAACTGCAGTTGAGATAATTAGCCTTGTTGTGTTTCAACAAGATGGCACTCTTCTTTATTATTGCACAAATTTGGGGTGGATTATCTGCATGAATGGATCCGAAATTGTTGGATTGGATGCATGAGTTATAGATTATGACTGGCTAAATCAGCAAATCTGGCTAAATCAGCAAATCTGGTCCCTTTTTTTGAACTTGGGGTTTTATGAAATTTCAGTAACACAAAACTTTGTACAATTTATGCGAATGTTTTACGAAATGATGCAGATAACATAACATCGCAAATGGTCCAGAATGGTTTCAGTTCTGCAGCAAAACTGATGGTCATCATGGGGGGGGGGTCCCTGCTATTAAACTTCAACAAGTGTTAATAATCATGTGATTAAGGCAACGAGCTTGCAGAATCACTAGCATGCCAGGTAAAAATGCTTAGCAGCATTTCATCTGTTTTTATCTTCTGAGTTCAAATTCTGCAGAGGTCGACTTAAACCTTTCATCCCTTATGGGGTCAATAAAATAAATACCAGTTGAGAACTGGGGTCAATGTAATCAACTGGACACTGAAATTACTGGCCTTGTACCAAAATTTCCAACCAATAATTATGTCACTAATTTTTCTATAATTAATTTTTTTTAACAATTCTTTTATTCATTTGTTTTATCTCAGTCATTTGGCTGCAGCCATGCTGGAGCACTGCCTTTAATCGAGCAAATTAACCCCAGGACTTATTTTTTGTAATTCTAGTACTTATTCTATTAGCCTTTTGCCGAACTGCTAAGTTATGGGGATGTAAACACTAATATTGGTTGTCAAGCGATGGTGGAGGGACAAACACAAACATCATCATCATCATCGTTAAATGTCCACTTTCCATGCTAGCATGGGTTGGACGATTTGACTGAGGACTGGTGGACCAGATGGCTGCACCAGGCTCCAATCTGATCTGGCTGTGTTTCTACAGCTGAATGCCCTTCCTAACACCAACCACTCCGACACCTATATGTACATATATATGACAGGCTTCCTTCAGTTTCTGTCTACCAAATCCACTCAAAACTCTTTGGTCGGCCAAGATTCCACACAGTCAGACTGGATCTGGGATCATATGGTTGGGAAGCAAGCCACTTAACACACAGCCACTTCTCCACCTATCGTCATCATCATTTCATATTCATTTCCTACACTGGCATCAGTTGGATGGTTTGACAGGAGCTGGCCAAGCTGGAGAGCTGCACCAGGTTCCAATTGTCTGTTTTGGCATGGTTTCTACAGCTGGATGCCTTTTCTCACATCAACCACTCTACAGAGTGTACTGGATGCTTTTTACGTAGGACCAGCACAGGTTCCTTTTACGTGACACTGGCACATATATATAGTGAATTTAGGTACAGGTATAGCTGTGTGGTTTAGAAGCTCACTTTACAACTGTGTGGTTTTGAGTTCAGTCTCATTGCGCTGCACCTTGACCAAATGTCTTCTACTGCGGCCCAAGGTTACCCAATGCCTTTTGAGTGAATTTAGTAGATGGAAACTGTGTGGAAACTTGTCATGTGTGCATATGTGTCTTTGTGTTTGTCTTCACTGCTTCTTTGATAACTGATGCTGGTTTCTTTATGTAACTTAACAGTTTAGTAAAAGGGACTGATTGATTACGGGCCAGATTTATAAATAAGTACTGGGAGCAGTTTGTTCAACTGAAATCCGTGCTCCAGCATGGCTGCAGTCCAATGACTGAAACAAATAAGATAAAAAGAAAAATGGATACTCTGTATGTATACATATATACAGGCATATATGCACACAAACCTAAATAGACAGAGATAGATAGATAGAGAGAGAGACAAATAGATAAATCTATATATCTATCTATCTGTCTCTCTATCTATCTATCTGCCTCTCTATCTATCTATCTATCTACCTGCCTCTCTATCTATCTGCCTCTCTATCTATCTGCCTCTCTATCTATCTGCCTCTCTATCTATCTGCCTCTCTATCTCTCTCTCTCTCTCTTTCTCTCTCCCTCTCTCTTTCTCTCTCCCTCTCTC
>NC_068987.1:81876172-81877043 GCF_001194135.2 Octopus bimaculoides
ATATATATATATATATATATATATATATATATATATAAATAAATAAATGAGGATAAGATAATTTAAAATATCGATTTCATCAAGTGGCCAGCATGGGAATAAAAACCATCAAAGGTAATAATTATTAATATTTATAATTTAGGGTATCTAAGAGACACCACCACGCTGGAAATAGCAGTCAAAGCTTGACTCTAAAACCACTATAAACGTTCATAAAGCACCAGGAGAGAAGATGAAGAGAGAAAATAAACTAGCAAAAATTACTGGATAATTCCAGATCCCGGATTTCTGGCTCAGCATAAGAAATGCTTTGCTTCATAAGTGGAATATACATATTTATTTATTTCATTTTTGTATTTTGTTTGCATGATTCTTTATGGGAATTCGTGTGTTGAAGCATATTTTGTCGTGTCTGGGGAGAGTCGTTCTCTTTTAATGCTTTATTAACACACTCACCAGTTCAGTTTCCACTCATTTATTTTTTTTTTCCTAAAATTTTCGTTGCTTCTTGCAACCTCTTCAATGGTTGCTGACTCTGTCCGTTATCGGAGCTGTGTTCTCTGTGTTTGTTTATGTGCATGTAAGTCAGTGTACATGTGTATACACATATGTATGTATGCATGTATGTATGTGTGTATATCATCATCATCATCATCACCGTTTAACGTCCGCTTTCCATGCTAGCATGGGTTGGACGATTTGACTGAGGACTGGTGAAACCGGATGGCAACACCAGGCTCCAATCTAATTTGGCAGAGTTTCTACAGCTGGATGCCCTTCCTAACGCCAACCACTCAGAGAGTGTAGTGGATGCTTTTACGTGTCACCCGCACGAAAACGGCCACGCTCGAAATGGTGTCTTTTATGTGCC
>NC_068987.1:81877195-81882553 GCF_001194135.2 Octopus bimaculoides
CCCGCACAAGCCAGTCCAGGGGCACTGGCAACGATCTCACTCGAAAATCCTACGGGAGCCAGTCAGGCGGTACTGGCAACGGCCACGCTCAAAATGGTGCATCTCATGTGCCACCTGCACAAGAGCCAGTCCAGGGGCACTGGCAACGATCTTACTTGGCTTGCCGGGTCTTCTCACGCACAGCACATTTCCAAAGGTCTCGGTCAGTAGTCATCGCCTCGGTGAGGCCCAATGTACTAAGGTCTTGCCTCACCACCTCAGCCATGCACATATATATATGTGTGTGTGTGTGTGTTTATATGCATGTATGTTTGTATTCTGCATATTCATGTATTTGTATGTGCATTTATGTGTGTGTGTTTGTGTGTGTACCTCTGTCTCCTTGTGTATGTGTGTGCTAGTTTGTATATGGTCATGTTTCCATCTCCTTTTGTGTGTGCTGTTTACCTCCCTATATATATATATATATATATATTCATTCACCTACATAACAGCCTACTAATAAATCTACCCGTGTATGTATAAACTGTGGGTATTGGAGTATCACTAACTTCTACATGTATCCCCTATTAAGTACAGGGGATGCTTCATTTATGAGGATCTACTCCTGTATCTGTCTGAGTGTTGGGTCCTTCAGGTGCTTGGATAAGATGCAGATGCCAAGATCAACATTGGGTTGACTTGACATGTTGGTAGAGTATGGAGGACTGTTTTTTGTCATCATATTGTCTCAAATGTTCGTTTAATCTCTCCACAATGCTTCTAGATGTCTCACCAATGTAGATTACCTACATAATCACCGTAAAGGTTACCTAATTGATTGAGGATGAAGGGAATGCAGAAGGATGACACTTCTAGATATTTCAAAATTATGATGCTATGTGTTTCCATTATTTTGTCCAGCCCCTGTGTATGAGTAAAAGGCAGACTGTATGATGCATGTGTACGAACAGCCATGCTACATGGAAGTGAAACATGGGCCATGATTGCTGAGGACATGTGTAAGCTCACAAGAAACGAAGCCAGTATGCTCCGTTGGATGTGTAATGTCAGTGTGCATTTTCGACAGTGTAAGTACCTTGAAAGAAAAGTTAGACCTAAGAAGCATCAGTTGTGGTGTGCAAGAGAGACAATTGCGCTGGTATGGTCATGTGGCGAGAATGGATGAGAATACCTGTGTGAAAAAGTGGCACACCCTAGCAGTTGAGGGAACCTGTGGAAGAGATAGGCTCAGGAAGACCTGGGATGAGGTGGTGAAGCACGACCTTCAAACATTAGGCCTCACTGAGGCAATGACTAGTGACCAAGACCTTTGGAAATATGCTGTGCGTGAGAAGACCTGGCAAGCCAAGTGAGACCATAATCCTTTGCCAGGGGTGTAGCCAGTCCACTTATGCATACCTTTCCTTCATTGGACACTAAACTCTGCTCACGAAGACCTGTTGAGGCAAGTGAAATCGAAATTGAACCAAATTCGACTGGCACCATGCCAACCTTTCCTTCATTGGACACTAAACTTGGCTTGTGAAGACCTGTTGGGACAAGTGAAATCAAAATCGTAATTGAACAAAATTCAATGACTGGCACCTGTGCCAGTGGAGCGCTAACAGCACTGTCTGAGTGTGATCATTGCCAGAGCAGCTGTCTGGCTTCCATGCCGTTGGCACATAAATAGCACCTTTGAGCATGATCGTTACCAGCGTCACCTTACTGGCACTTGTACCGGTGGCACGTGTAAAAAACATACAAATACATGAATATGCAGAATACAAACATACATGCATACAAACACACACACACACACATATATATATGTGCATACATATACACACATATATACATGCATACAAACACACACACACACACATATATATATGTGCATGGCTGAGGTGGTGAGGCAAGACCTTAGTACATTGGGCCTCACTGAGGCGATGACTACTGACCGAGACCTTTGGAAATGTGCTGTGCGTGAGAAGACCCGGCAAGCCAAGTAAGATCGTTGCCAGTGCCCCTGGACTGGCTCTTGTGCAGGTGGCACATGAGATGCACCATTTTGAGCGTGGCCGTTGCCAGTACCGCCTGACTGGCTCCCGTAGGATTTTTGAGTGAGATCGTTGCCAGTGCCGCTGGACTGGCTCCTGTGCAGGTGGCACATAAAAATACCATTTTGAGTGTGGCCGTTGCCAGTACTGCCTGACTGGCCTTTATGCCGGTGGCATGTAAAAGCACCCACTATATACTCAGAGTGGTTGGCATTAGGAAGGGCATCCAGTTGTAGAAACTCTGCCAGATCAGATTGGAACCTGGTGCAGCCGTCTGGTTTGCTAGTCCTCAGTCACATCGTCCAACCCATGGCAACATGAAAAGCAGACGTTATACGATGATGATGATAATGATATATATATATATATAATATATATATATAGGCATAACTACAATTTAATGCTCCAGTAGTCACTCTCAAATTTGACCACATTTTTCTTATATATTTTTTTTTTTTATTGTATCAATTTTTGATATACTTTTCTCTGTTAGATCCCTCTTATTTAGATCTTATAAGAAATCTTAATTGTACTGCTCTTTTTTTTTCTTAGATATCACAGATACGATATCATGAAGATTATTTTAGGCCTTCCTTCTGTTCTGATCTGACATCTTTTTGTCCTATAAGTTTTTTGGTTTTTTTCACTGCACCAAGCTTGATGTAGTTAATAGAATAATATTTTTCTCATTCAGGTCTCTTAAGAAAATGTAACTAAACAGATAATAAAGAAATAAGGAAATTTCGCTGATGGGAAGTTGCATTTATGCATCACTCTCATATTTCCTGAATACAAATAACTTTATTGAAACATTCGTAACCCAATTTTCCATTTTAATATCACAAAATATAGTGAAGTGCTGGTTCTTTTCAAAGAACATAATTATATTTCATTTGATCAGGAATTGGATTAGCTAAGGGGCATAAAAATGGTCGTGAAACACTAAATATTGACCTTAATATTATTCATTTACTGTTCTAATCACCTGTCGCACACTTTTCAATACTTACCCACTCACCTTTTCTTTCCTTTCTGCTTATTCTCTCACATCTCTCTCTTCAAGTGGGGAAGCCATGTGTTCACTTATTCAGCAAGACATCTGTTCTTGTCCCTCTATAATCATCACTATTATACCCTACTCAGTAGAAAGGTCTTTTCTTGCGAGTACTCAGTGACCTCACCAATGCTGGTGCCACATAAAAAAAGCACCCAGTACATTCTATAAAGTGGTTGGTATTAGGAAGGACATCCAGCCATAGACACCATACCAAAGTAGACATTAAAGCTCAGCACAATCCTCTGGATCGTCCATGTTGAACCATCTGACCCATGCCAACATAGAAAAATGGACGTTAAACGGTTCTGATGATGATGATGCTGTGTGTCAATGATGAGGCAGCCAATTGGCAAAGTCATTAGAGCATTAGATTGCTTTCAGACAACCATTTTGTTTCCCTGCTCTCTTAGTTAAAATCTTTCAAAGGTCAGCTTTGCCTTTCATTCAGTTTTTGGTTAAAATTAAAATATCATTTGAATGCTGGTGTCAATTCTTCACCTTTTTAAACTTTTTTCTTTCTGCCTGTCTTTTTCTTTGACTCTGATCAAACCTAGAGAAGAGAGGGGTCCACCTGGTCATCCTAAGACAAGGCATATGTCATGACTTGCACTGGACAAAGCACATCTCTAAAATTGTTAAGAAGGCCGAGGGTGTCCTGGCATTACTCAGCAAGACCTTTGTCAGCCACTCTTCAGCTATCTATTTAAGGCTGCATATGGCTATGATGTGGCCACACTTGGAATTTGCATCACCAGTCTGGAACTCCTATCTTGCTCAGAACATTGACCTTGTGGAAACTGTTCAGATGTGCAACCAAGCAAATACCCTCAATCAGGCATTTACCATTCTCTGAATACCTTGCTTCATGGGGTAGAGATACATGAGTGCTGATGTCTAGCAACTGGCCTGGTAAACACCCACAAAATTATTAACCATCGTGCCAACAACAACCTTGAGAACCGTTTTGAATTCCCTGGTGTGAGGGTGGTTGCTATGGCATTGAGGTAGACCTGGCCACTTCCCGTTAACGGGGACAAAACCCGGATTTAAAACACTGGATGCTGATGATGATGTGTCTAACACATGTGACCATGCCAACAAAGCCAAAAAACCGCACAGCTCCTATAACTTTCGCAAACATTTTTTTCCACACTCAGAGTTGTTGAAGCATGGAACAAACTACCTGCATTAGTTGTTAGCTGCGGAAACATTGCATCTTTTAAAACCACCATGCTTCCTGAAATTTGCCAACACTATACCTGATATCTTCCCCACCTTCATACACACATGTATATCATGACTCGTACGCTGTTCACTTTCCTCACCTTTGTACATAATTCTATGTACTGTACATTCACCTTTGATGAATTGTAGTGCACCTGAACACTATGCACAATTTCATTATTATTATAATACCTCTATTATTCCATCAAGTGGTTAAAGGCTCATGGTATAACAGGGCATATGCATATATTTACATAGACATATTCATTTACAAATACATGTGTGTGTGTGTGTGTATTGGTGCTGGTAGCATGTAAAAAGCACTAAGACCACTCTGTAAGGTGGTTGGTGTTAGAAAACGCATCCAGCCATAAAAACCCTAGAAAAACAGACAGTGAAGCCTGGAGCAGTCTTCTGTCTAGCCAGCCCCTGTCAAACCATCCAACCCATGCCAGAATGGAAAACATAAGCTGAATGATGCTGATATATATACACAAATATTTATATATACATACAAAGTACCTTGGATCGTAGGGCAACCTGCTGTGCTTGAGGAGACCTATTGAGTCAAGTACATCAACATCAAAATGAAAATCAAACGGAAATTATAGTTGTGATACCCATGCCAGTGGCATGTAAAAAGCACCATCTGAACATGGCCGATGCCAGTGCTGCCTTGACTGGCTTCCGTACCGGTGGCACGTAAAAGAGCACCCACTACACTCATGGAGCAGTTGGTGTTAGGAAGGGCATCCAGCTGTAGAAACATTGCCTGAACATCTGCCACATACAAAAACTAACTTCGTAGTTAATCTGCCTTTGATATTGCTGCACCTCTTATGTGTCCATAGCTTGCACCGGGTACATCTTATAGAGTTACTACCTACTCCTTTTCTACATACTGAGCAGGACCATCTACCTGAAGGGGTTTGTGTTTTATCTACCTTCCTACTTATTAGGATTTTTGTTTTTGCTAGGTTGACTCTAAGGCCCTTCGATTCTAGTCCTTGCTTCCACACCTGAAACTTCTCCTCT
>NC_068987.1:81883155-81895444 GCF_001194135.2 Octopus bimaculoides
AAGCATCACCTTTACCTTTGTAGCAGTGGACTATGGTGCTGCTACACCAGTCATTGGGTATGACTCCTTCGTGTATCACCTGGTTCGTAATACAGGTGACTAGGCTGTAGCCAACACTGCCAGATATTTTGAGCATCTCTGCAGTGATTCCTGATGGGCCGGGGGCTTTCCCTGTCTTCATACTCTTAATTGCTTTATCTACCCTGGTACTGTCAACTCGGATAGCTGGTCCCTCTGTTGGGTCGACATACGGCAGGCTCTTTTTCTCCCATTCATTCTCTTTATTAAGCAATCTATCGTAGTGGTATCTCCAGACCTCTTTCTTTGCAGTCTCATTTAGAGCAAGCGTACCATCATCCATGCAAACTCATTTCTCTCCTACAACATCACTATTCTCTCTCCTACACTGTCTTGCAACACGAAATACCTCGAGTCTTTGGTCCTCACAGTGCAGAACATTGGCAAATCTTTTCTTATCTGCTTCCCCTCTGGCTAAATGTATACAAATATATATATATATATATATATACTTTATTTAAAAGCAGCAGAAATATAACAAAAAAACTGTTACTCTGAGTTTCACGTTCACGTTCATCGGACTTTTTTGTTATATTTCTGCTGCTTTTAAATAAAGCATATTACTCTACCTCTGGTATTTGAGTACTCTTTTTTCCACCTTGTTGCACATTTCATGTGCTTACTCGGGTATATATATATATATATATATATATATATATACATATATGGCTTCTCTATTTGATTATGAGACTGACGCGCTGCCTACTGTGCTACCATGTGTTGCGTCTGGATGAGGTCAGCTGTGTGAAAAAATGTCACATCCTGGCAGTAGAGGGAACCTGTGGAAGAGGTAAACCCAGGAAGACCTGGGATGATGTGGTGAAGCACGACCTTTGAACGTTGAGCCTCCTGGAGGTGATGACAAGTGACCGAGACCTATGGAGATATGCTGTGCTTGAGAAGACCCGGCAAGCCAAGTGAGACTGTAACCATGGCCTATACCAGTGCAGCATAACCGGCCCTTTTAAGAGGACCCTTCAATCACTGAGCAATAAACTGCACTTGTGAAGATCTGTTGAGTCAAGTGAAGCCATTGTTGTGGCCGATGACATTACTACCTGATAGGCACCCATGCTGGAGGCATGTAAAAAGCTCCATTCGAGCGTGGTCAATGCCAGTGCTGGCTGACTGGCTCCCATGCTAGTGGCATGTAAAAAGCACCGTTCAAGTGCGGTTGATGCCACTACCACCTGACAGGCCCTTGTGCCAGTGGCAAGTAAAAAGCACCCACTACACTCTTGGTGTGGTTGGCGTTAGGAAGGGCATCCAGTTGTAGAAACATTGCAACATTGCCAGATGAGATTAGAGCCTGGTACAGTCTTCTGGCTTACCAGCCCTAAGTCAAACCATCCAACCCTTGCCAGCATAGAAAGCGGACGTTAAACGATGATGATGATGATGATGCTATATTCCAGCACCACATAAAAAGTATTCAGTACACTCTGTAAAGAGGCAAGCATTAGGGAGGTTACCCAGCCATAGAAAGCATGCCAAAACAGATGACTGGAGCATGGTGCAGTTCTCCAGCTGGCCAGTTCTTGTAAACTGTCCAACCCATGCCAGCATGGAAAACAGATGTTGAATGACAATGATGATGATGATATATGTGTGTGTGTTTTTGGAAAAAAAAAAAAACTTATTTACAATCCAGTCCACATAAATACATGCAAATATATACCATGGATGTTTGATTAAAATATTTTTTAAAATACTTTTCATATTTTCTGTGGATATTTGAAATTTTTAAAGCTTTCTTTACAGAATATTTACATTTACAATTTGGCTTCTTTGCTACGCTTATAATATCATTATATGTTTAGCAAGCAGCTGAGCAAGGGAAATTAGTTGCTGAGTGATGCTGGTGAATTGAAATGGCCATCCATTATATTCCAACAGAGCAGTTATTGGAACATATATGTATGCACATAATTACATAAATGTATATACATGATCATATATACGTACATATACATACATACATATGTACACATATATATATAGATACATAAATGCATACAAATGTACACATAAATATATGTACACATATATATATATATATATATACATACATACACACACACACACACACACACATATATATACGCATACATATATACATACACAAATATATGCACAAACGCACATGTGTGTATATATATATATATATGTATATTTCTATACACACACATATATAAATACATAAATACATATATAAGTACATATATATATATATGTAAATACATATATAAATGCATACATATATACACATATATATGCATATATATACACACACACACACACATGCAAAATTGATACATACATTCATATACATATAATCATACACACACACATATGTATATACATATATATATATGTGTGTGTGTGTGTGTGTGTGTGTGTATTTAGCAAGTGAGTTTATAAGGCAAAAATGCAAGCACTAAAAATATATTGTATTAGTGAACATTATGGCTGGTCATATCCATTATCAGTTCACTGAATACACCATCTCAGTAGATTTGATTAGAGCAGACTTAAACCTGTAGAAAATCACATGGGGAACATTATCTCAAAGAAGAAAAATTTTATTACAAGTTCTTTCTTATCATACATACATACTGACATATATATATATATATATATATATATATATATATATATATATATATATACACACACACATATACATATAAGTTTTTGTCTTTTCCTGTTCCGTGCAATTCTTTAATGTAGTTAATATATTATTTTTTTTTTATTGTTTCTTTTTAATATCTCTATTTTGTAAACGGTTCCTAATCAATAGGTGTAATAAAATCTCTATTGTATAGGTAATTTTGCAATTTTGCTCGAACAAGTTTTGTAGTCGATGAATACAAACAGCATATTTTTATAAGATGGAGATCAAACAGGGGCAATAAGTAAATATACTATGTATTGATTTTTTTCAAAGGGACATGAGAAAATGTAGTCTGCAGTGCAGATAAATTTAGCTGCAGAAGCACCTTTCTTCTTCGGTGATTATTTAAAATTCTACACTAAGTCTACTGACTGTTTTCTGTGAAAACAAGTCATAAATTCTCATTAAATTACTAATACTCCAAGTCAAGAGGGATATTATATTCCACTTCCAAATTTCTTGAAAGAATATTGTATTAATTCTTGTTGGAAAATTATAATGCTGTTAGGTTCCAACAGAGGAAGAATGAAAAGAAACTATATATCTTGGGGGAGAAACAAGAAGAAAACTTGTCAGGAAGATAATTGAAATAATGAGAATATAAGGAAATATACCAATTTTTATTGGATAGTAAATGGGACATGCTATCCCAAAAGACAACTTATGATAAATGAGAGAATTTGACAAAATTTCAATCAATTTGGAATTATTATTATTTGAAGAATATATGTTAGAAAAGAATTTTTTGTACAAGTTTTCTTATGGTCATCATCTGTAAAATTTATTTGATGGTTTATAAACCTCAAGTTCTTAGAATTTTGCAAAATTTCTATCAATTGAATTATATTTGAAGGTTATGTGTTTAAAAAAAAAAAATTTGTACAAGTTTTCTTATGTCATCAGCAGTAAAGTTTATTTGACACTTTATAAATGCTTAAATTCTTAGAATTTTTCAAAATTTCAATCAATTTTGAATTATATTCGAAGATTATATGTTAGAAAAAAAATAAGATAACTTTTTTAAGCAAGTTGTGTTACGGTCATGATCAGAATGTCCATTTGATATAAATGCATAAATTCCTTAGACACCACTACTAGTGAAACCAGAACAATTTCTCTAAACTAGTGCGTAGAATTACGAGCAATTGTTGAAAAATAACATCGAGATAGACAGCAGTGTCCTAATGCTTATACATATATATTTAACAATGAAATACTTTAGTTAATATGAAAAGAAATAGGGCTGATGGGAAAGATATATTAAGAAATGTTTCAACTGATGCTAATGTCTCCAACAAATAATCTAAATATGATGGAAGCTGTATTGTTAATGATGAGAGAGAATAATACTGCAGTGGGTGTTGATGATTCAAGCACAAGTAACAAGAGATAACTGCATTAATTTGTAATTTTCTTTCATTTATTTCTTTGAATAACAAAATTGTGGCATTTATGGGAGAGTAAATAAGGCCATTAAGACAATTTCCTTTTCCTGTCACAATCTTCTCTATGCTTTTGTTAATACCATGAGCTCTATTGTTAATCTGAGTTTTGCACTCTACTCATTTTCAGGCCATTTCTACAAGACAGCTTCTACATGTTCACTTAACTTGCTAAAAATAAGAGCAAAATTTCTCTTAAATCACACCCTACCACTTTAATAATGATCACATATAGATACAGTGGACAGAAAAATAGATAATGATAAAAACAATGGACTTAGATGGAAAGCTTTAAATCATGAGGCTGCTTGTTCAGAACCAACCTGAGGCTAACCAATAAAAACCAATAAAATGACAGCTTTTTTGATAGCAAAAAAGGGACATCTATAAGACTTGATAACTAATGTACAAAATAGTGTGGTTTATATAATCTGAGTTTAGCTCAGTTTCTCTGGTTGAAAAGAGGATTTAAAAGATTCACTAAACATCTCAACCTCTTCTATAGATTAACAAAAAGAGCCTTGCACCAAACTATTTCAAATCAATATTCTAATAGATAGGCCAATAGGCATAGATATGGCAGTGTGATGAAGAGGCTTGCTTTGCAACCCCATGGTTTTCGGTTCAGTTCCACTACATGGCACCTTGGAAAATTGACTTCTATTATAGCCCTGGGCCAACCTCTGCCTTCTGAGTGGACTTGGAAGATGGAGGCTATGAGAAAGTTTGTGTGTGTGAGTGTGTATGTGTGTGTGTGTATATATATATATATATATATATATATATACCAGATTAAGCACATAAATGTGAAACGAGGTTGGAAAAAATAGTTTAACACTCGGGAAGTGAGAAAGTCTTTTACATTTCAAGCCTATGCTCTTCAACAGAAAGGAACACAAAAATAAACAGGGAGAGAAAGTAGAAAAAAGGTTTAGTGGCTAGCGATCAATCATAGCGAACACATGTATATATCATTATTCTCATTTAACATTTTCTTTCCTTACTGGCATGGGTTGAATAGTTTCATAGGAGCTGGCAAGTCAGAAAACTGCCAAGTTCTGCTGTTTTAGCATGGTTTCTACAGCTGAATGCCCTTCCTAACATTAACCACTTTACAGAGTGTACTAGGTACCTTTTATGTAGCACCAGTGAGGTCACTAAGTTACACCTGCAAGACAAGACACCCCACCTCACCTAAGGTGGGTTTAGTATTGAGGGAGGTGGATTTGTGCCAGGTGATGAGAAGTTAGAGTATGGACAGAGGGACAAAATTGGGTGACCTACAGTAGAGAAAGTATATGACTACACACACATATAGATAGATAGACAGACAGACAGAGATATGTGTGTCCCACTTCATTTGACAATCAATGTTGGTACGTTTCAGTGGTTTGGCAAAAGAGACTGATACACCAAGTATCAGACGTAGATAAATTGACTTGGACTACTTTTTCTTTTAAACTAAAAATCCCTTTCAAGGCAGTACCCCAGCATGGCCACAGTCCAGCAAAAGATAAAAGATATATTGTGATGAATACCTTCATAAACTGATAAAATTCTCTGCAAATAGTTCACAAAAGTCTGTGAAACATATTGCCACAGCCTATGAACTAGATTCTCTCTTGGCAAGTTAGAGAACAGTTTGGTTGTTACATTATCCCCATTTCTTCTCCATGACAAATCACAGGCTTTCATGTAAATGCTAGAAGCAATTATTTAGCTAGCATTAGTTTTTTGGAGGGGTGTTATACAAAAACAAGATTAATGCTGGTTGTCAGTTACTTTTGTAGGGTGCCACTTAAAATGTTCCAATTTATCATGTTTTCATATAATTACTTTATCTGCCACCGCATTCTAAGATTAAGGACAACTGTTAACATGTGCAACTGTTCTATTTAGACTAAATAGGCAAGAATTTATTTGGAAAAATAAATAAATCATGAAGAATAATGACTGAAGAACACTTTCCACCAAAGGAAAACAAACAGTCAAGTTAATGTTAAGAGATTTAAGGTGGTCATCATCCATGTTCTATGCTGGTATCAGTTGGATGGTTTAACAGGGTTTGATGGGCCCAGAGACTGCATCATACTCCAGTGTTTGTTTTAGCATGGTTTCTGTGACTGGATGTTCTTCCAAATGCCAACTACTTTACAGCATGGATTGAGTGACCTTGCTTTTGTGTGACACCAGCACTACTAAGGTCACTATACAGCATGCATATAACTACACACTACGAGGGGACAGCTTTACACTTGGAGATCAGGGGTAAAAGTATAGGAGAAAGGACTATAACAGAATTGGTTTCTCACTGAAGAGGAACCACATGATAGTGACCATAAAAAAAAAATATTAAATTAGTAAACCTTAAATGATGAGGAAAAGAAATTAACTCTGTAAAGTGTTTGGTTTTAGGAAAGGCAACCAGCCATAGAAACTATGCCAAATCAGATTGGAGTCTGGGGTAGCTCTCCAGCTTTGGTCAAACTGTCCAATCCATGCCAGCATGGACAATGGATGTTCAAAGATGATGTCTGCAAGAAATGGAGACAATTTTGGATATGTTTCCATCTTATTAGCCCTCATCAACAAAGTTTAGACTCAATTATACTTACTGAAGTACTGATGAGAGATCACTAAATACATGTATAATACTGTGTGCAAGAGACATCAAAATGTAGCAAATTTTAGGAAATATACCAAAGATTTATGATGTTAATTACTCAGACAGGTCCTCACCATGAAGACAAAGTCATTAAGTAATGTGTTAACATGTGTAATGAGGTGAGTAGTAAAGATCTAATTAGAAATACATTTGCAGAAATGTAAAGACATTTTCTCACTGAATAATATTGTTTTAATCTGTTACCAATGCACAATTTTCTTATTTTTTTTAATAAAAGGGTTAAGTGAAGTTATGCAAGTGTCTCGTCAGAGATACAGTTTAATCATTCTTAATTACAATAGTTTGTACAATAGACAAATAGGCTGGTGTGTTCAGTAAGAATATAAAAGTTAAGAGTTATTGAGTCAAGTATAAAAATTCTATATTTATTAAGGCTCAGGACCAGAAATAAAAGGCATTTGGTAAGCTACAAAGGGCAGGATAAAAGGAAATGAGAGTTTAAGATGTTTTTGTGTTTACGTTACTGGTCTGCTTTTGCTATTTGGCCCAGTTCATCATCATTGAGCTGACTCGTGATCAAACACATCCCATATATTTTTGTATGCCTGGGGCTATAATAGTAAGCTGGCAGAATCTTAAATTTTTACTGGAATTTCTTTTGGCTCTCTATGTTCTGAGTACTATGTTGCCTTTCAGATTTCATTTCGATAAAAGGAAGTTCCAATCAGGTACTCCTGTCAACATCGTCGACTTACCCCATTTCAAGTCCTTCCATTTCAGAACACCAACCCCTTGGAATCCCCCCCCCCCCCCTGTCTATGTTTCCTACAATTGATCAAAGCATCAGCAACAATGCCAATCTCATTGATGTTGACGAAACTCATGAAGGCCATGGGCACTACATCACTTTCTCACTCAAGAATAGTCTGTGAAAAAAGAAGCTTTTTGAAAACTATTAGGCATAAATTCACCACAGGGTCCAGTGTGGTGGCTTGTATGCATCAATGACCCTAAGAGCAATACCAGCAGAGCACAAGTTCTTGGGAGGAGACCCTATACTGGACAGATACATGCCAGATTAATATGGACCACCTCTTCCCAGAGATAGAAATGGGTTTGTGTAAGGTGAGCACTTTTACCTGTAAAAAAAGGCAAAGTTACAGAAGTATCAGTGACAACAAGACTTGGGAGAGAAAAGTCTTCTCTCAGGGAAACATGAGAAAGTAAGGATCCAACTGGAAAGAAGCAAAAAAAAAAAGACAGCCTGGATTTGAGAAGAATGAAGAAAAGGCGTTGATGGTCTTTCCTCCAAATGGTGTGAAGGGCACAAGTAACTACATATAAATGGTACATTTAATATTTAGATGGTATTTCATTATATATATCATTCAAAATTCAAGATGTAGATGAAAGAAAACAAAAACATGATATGTTAATAGATAATTGGCGCAGGAGTGGCTGTGTGGTAAGTAGCTTGCTTACCAACCACATGGTTCTAGGTTCAGTCCCACTGCATGGCACCTTGGGTAAGTGTCTTCTACTATAGCCTCGGGCAGACCAAGGCTGTGTGAGTGGAATTGGTAGACGGAAACTGAAAGAAGCCCGTTGTATATATGTATTTGTGTGTCTGTGTTTGTCCCGCCAACATCGCTTGACAACCGATGCTGGTGTGTTTACGTCCCCGTAACTTAGCGGTTCGGCAAAAGAGACTGATAGAATAAGTACTAGGCTTACGAAGAATAAGTCCTGGGGTCGATTTGCTTGATTAAAGGCGGTGCTCCAGCATGGTCGCAGTCAAAATGACTGAAATAGTAAAAGAGTAACTATTGTATTTGACAGCATTGAAGATGAATTTCTTCCAAAATAACTGTCTCAAAAACTCACCCTGTGCCCTATATGTGAAGACAGGCCTCCCATAAGCTTTAATGCACTAAAAATTTTTTCCCTCTTGAATATGCATTGCTGGAGGTGGTATGCCCCTAATATTCTCATGTCTTTTGTGCCATCAGATACAGAAGTGATAAAAATGATATGGAAGAAAATGATATCTTAGCGCTGGTTCATGGAAGATTTTATTATGAAAAATTTGTTCAATATGATCTGAGAGAAAGGAGTCCCTTTTTTTTCCCCACCCAAATGTTTAAATGTCTGAGGTGAGCTAGGGTTCAGGAAAGGTGCATTCATGTCACAACCTTTAAATCAGCCAATCAGTGAGCTCAAATATAAAAAAAAAAGTGCAATTTAAATAGGATGTTAATATAGTAATCCCTAGATTATCGCAGGCGTTACATTCCAAAACTCCTTGCAATAGGTGAAAATCTGCAAAGTAGAAACAGTACTGTATATCTAACATTATTAGTATTATTATTATTATAATTTGTGTATATCTATTTTATTATAAATGCGAAACAACACCACAGAAGAATTAACTTAAATAATAACCACGATATGGTGAGGGATTTATTGTATTCTGAAAAGTGATAACCATAGCAAGTTATTTTTCTTTTTTTTTTTTTAACTTGTTTTAGTTATTGGACTACAGCTTTGATAGAGGTACTGCTTTGAAGGGGTTTTGCTAAACAAATCAATTCTAGTACTTATTTTTTGGGAGTGAGGTACTTATCTCAGTCTCTTTTGCCTGAACCACTAAGTTATAGGGACATAAACAAACCAACAGCAATTGTTGAATGATGTGGGGGAACAAACACAAAGACACACACCTGCATACAATGGGTATCCACACATTTTCCCTCTACCAAACTCATTCACAAAGCAATAATTGGCCCAGGGCTCAGGTAGAAGACACTTGTTCAAAGCATCATACAGTAGGACAGAACCCAAAACCAAATGGCTGCAAAGCAAGCTCATGAATCACACAACCATGCCTGAACCCAGATATAATAGACTATCAAATCAGTTTCAATATATGAGGTTCCAACACCCTACACTTTCTTTATAAGTCATAATGCTCAAATGTGACATTCAAATCCTGCACACGATTTGCAAAGAAACCCACATGTTGCAAGTGTGAGGATTATCAGTCAGTGAAGGTGGTATATTTGTAGCCACTTTTCACCATTGCCTTACACCCCAAAGATTGTTAATATTGGTTGAAACAATGTCTCTTGTACCATTTTGATACAGCAATCTCCATTCTGTTTACTTAAAGGTTTTGTGAGCTGTGCTAAAACACATACACAAGTCTGGTGCAGTCATTTGCCTGGCCAGCCAGCATGGAAGGCAAATGTTAAACAATGAAGAAGATTTTATATATATATATATATACATCATCATCATCGTTTAACTTCCACCTTCGATGCCAATATGGGTTGGACAATTTGACTGAGGACTGGTGAACCAGATGGCTGCGCCAGGCTCCAATCTGATCTGGCAGAGTTTCTACAGCTGGATGCCTTTCCTAACACCAACCACTCCGAGAGTGTAGTGGGTACTTTTACGTGCCACCGGCATGAAGGCCAGTCAGGCGGTACTGGCAACGGCCACACTTAAAATGGTGTATTTTACGTGCCACCTGCACAGGAGCTAGTCCAGCGGCACTGGCAATGTATTTTGTATATATATATACATATAGGGGGTTTAGTCCACAGGTGATCTAAACGATTAGGTACGCTAGGTAGGTGCTATAACAGATTACTCGGGCTCCAAGGTTACAGCCAAAACAGTAGTTACTGAGCCAATCATATATATATAATGACTTGACTTGTCCTTTTAGTTGAAAGTCATCTGTTATTCTTGTTTTTATTTGTAATCGTGTAACATTTTCTGTTTTCTTTTGTCCGTGTTGTCGCACATATTCGCCCACTTTCTTCCATAAATTGAATGCCCTTAGCTTAGATTTTTGAGGCCTACCAATTTTGAACGGTTTCAAGTGTAACAGGTCGAAACTGTAGTGATAATTGGAAACTTGACTGATGAATAGAAAGCCATGAATGTTCTGTCCTGGTTTTCCTGTCCATCTTTGTATCGTTCATCTGTCCATATGTTTTCATTGTTGTCTGTTACGTTCTTGTACTGCTTTTTGGATTTATAAATATATATATATACACACACACACACACACAGGAGTGGCTGGGTGATAAGACACATAAAAATGTCTTGGCTGTGTAGTAAGGAGCTTGCTTCCCAACCACATGGTTCCGGGTTCAGTCCCATCAAGTGGCACCTTGGCCAAGTGTCTTCTACTATAGCCTCATACCATCCAAACCCATGTGAGTGAATTTGGTAGACGGAAACTGAAAGAAGCTTGTCGTATATATGTATGTGTTTGTCCCCATCACCATTGCTTGCACTGACAATAAGAAAGTGTATTTTGTACACTAACTATGAAATCACGTTTTGTGACTGAATCTATTTTTAAGAGCTTGCTTCAGTACACTGTATTTATTATGGTAGTTTTGACTTTAAGAGTCCCTCATAGCATGAGGCATTTATGTGTAGTAATGCCCTTAATATATATACTCTTTACTTGTTTCAGTCATTTGACTGCGGCCATGCTGGGGCACCGCTTTTAGTCGAGAAAATTGACCCCAGGACTTATTCTTTGTGAGCCTAGTACTTATTCTTTCGGTCTCTTTTTGCTGAACCACTAAGTTACGGGGATGTAAACACACCAGCATCGGTTGTCAAGCGATGGTGGGGGGACAGACACACAAACACACACACACATATATGCATATATACGAGTGGCTTCTTTCAGTTACCGTCTACCAAATCCACTTACAAGGCTTTGGTCGGCCCGAGGCTATAGTAGAAGACACTTGTCCAAGGTGCCACGCAGTGGGACTGAACCCAGAACCATGTGGTTGGTAAGACGCTACTTACCACACAGCCACTCCTGCGCTTTAAATATATTTAAAGGGAATAATTAAGAATCTTTCTCTTATAAGGTTTTTCACGCTATCTACTTGATATATTCTTATAAAGATTTTATCCTATTTTAAAATGTTATATATATATATATATTATGTATGTATATATAAAGTATTTTGTGATGGAGTGTGTTTCTATCATTTCAGATCTCCATACATGTTTAGAACTAAACTCCGAATGCATGTACTTTAACATCATCAGTCATCAGCTCATATATAATGGCCATTGATAGAACCCTTATGTAGTGGCTAGTAACCCAACAATGTATTATCTTGGCAGTTTCAAATTTTTATGGTACCGTGTTAATCTTGGGTAAATAATATTAGGTGCAGTGGTTTGTAGGTTTGAATAACTTTTAGATATGCCTGAAAAACTACCTCAGCTAGTCTAAGTCAAATAAAACAAGGGGTGCAGGAGTGGCTGTGAGGTAAGTAGCTTGCTTACCAACCACATGGTTCCAGGTTCAGTCCCACTGCGTGGCATCTTGGGCAAGTGTCTTCTACTATAGCCTCGGGCCAACCAAAGCCTTGTGAGTGAATTTGGTAGATGGAAACTGAAAGAAGCCCATCGTATATATGT
>NC_068987.1:81896305-81897135 GCF_001194135.2 Octopus bimaculoides
TATATATATATATATATATATTGATAGAATGGTCAACAAAAGAAAGAAAGAGACCTCGATATTATGTAAATAGAGGAATTTATCTGTAAAAATGTGACACTTATTCAGTAGCCATGATAAAACTGAGTTTCGGATGCCGGGGTGGGAACCCATGCCGCCATCTCAGTTGTCCGGCCATTGAAAATTCCCATGAAAAATGGCCGTTTAACAAAGGGAAATTACTGTATGGTTGACCATTATTAAGACAAAAGAGCTATGGACTGCTAAGTAAGGGGAGGGAGTAGGAAAGTCTATAGTGTTCGCGTAAGCGCACCAATCTGTATATGTATATAATCAACCACATTCGCTTGAAACACACACATTCTCACCAAAAACTATATATATATATATATATATATATATATATACAGATCTGCATACACCCACACACACATGCACTCAACACCCTCGCACCCAAAAAAATCACAGGGCTAAAAGCAAAATACTGAAGAAAGTGTGAAAAAGCTATAAGGTTAAAACGCTTCTATATGCGCATATTTTGACATGCACGCACATACATCTATATACACACGTACCCGCACATAAGGTTCGATGTACGCATCTATAGACATACAGGAAGAAAGCAGGGTGGAGGGGAGAATACAGAAAAAAATATATGTGGAAAATATACAAAACATTATCTCTATAAATATGTAAAAAAATATTTAAAAAATATATAAGAAAACTAAGTAAAGTTCCCACCCTGGCATCCGAAACTCAGAGTTTTATCATGGTTACCGGATAAGTGTCACATATTTTTACAGATATATATATATATATATATATATATA
>NC_068987.1:81897247-81898755 GCF_001194135.2 Octopus bimaculoides
ATATATAGAAGGTGACCCAAAAATAGGTTTACAGTTATGATGTCGGTACTTTAAATTTCTTCTAAAACATTTTATTACATTTAAATTTCTATCTTAGAATTAACTGAATTAGCATAGAGTAATGGTTTCATGTTTTTTTTTTTATGATTAAGATCTAAACTGTTAATCTATGAATGTGAAAGAGATAGTGGAATAACTGTAAACCTACTTTTGGGCCACCCTGTACGTGTATGCATATATATATATATATATATATATATATATACAGTGAGAGACACACACAACGGTCTTCTTTTCAGTTTCTGTCTACCAAATCCACTCAAGGCTTTGGTCGTCCTAAGGTTATAGTAAAAGACACTTGCTCTAGGTGCCACGCATTGGGACTGAACCTGGAACCATGTGGTTGGAAAGCAAGCTTCTTATCACAGCCATACCTGCACCTATATATACACACACACACACACACAGAGGCTTCTTTCAGTGTCTGTCTACCATATCCACTTACAAGGCTTTGGTTAACCTGAGGCTACAGCAGAAGAGCAGAGACAGACGCAAACACACGCACTATAGGTTTCCGCATAACTTCCATCTACTAAATTCACTCAAGGCTTTGGTCAACCCAGGGTTATATTAGAAAGCTCTTGCCAAGGTGCTGTGATGTGGGACTGAACTCAAAACCACGTGGCTGCAAATTGAGCTTCTTAACTGCATAGTCATGTTTAGCATTTGTATTTTTCTTTTAAAGTGAAATATTACCAAATATGTGGTTGTTTAAAAAAAAAAAAATCTGTATCAAAAGTCGTACACAGTGGGTTAACAGAATTAAATAGTTATGTCTATCGGAACAGGAAAAAAATTAAAACATGTTACTCTGTAGAAACTGAGATGGAAAATACCAAGCAAACATTTACTGTTTTGATTAGAATCTAGACAGAGATACTAATGCAGTACCGTATTGGTAACTAATGTATGTGGTGACTAAAGACTGGAATGACGCTGTTTTATGACAAACCTGCTCAATTCATACCTGTATGGAAACAGCAGGTGGAAACGGTGATCATTTGAAATCTTCAGATTTATACAAACTTGTATATATCAATGCATAACATATATACGTGTGTCTATATTTATGTGTGCATATCATCATCATCATCATCATCGTTTAACGTCCGCTTTCCATGCTAGCATGGGTTGGACGATTTGACTGAGGACTGGTGAAACCGGATGGCAACACCAGGCTCCAATATGCATGAGTGTACATATACATCTTACATTATATTTAAAATTAAACTTACATATACTCTTTACTCTCTTTTACTTGTTTCAGTCATTTGACTGCGGCCATGCTGGAGTCAAATGGTGTTGATTTTGTAATGTACCACCCCTCCCCCCAATAATTTAGCAGTTTGGCCAAACTGATTATTAAAATATTAAAAAAGAATAAAAATAAGTATTGGGGCTGATTCATTAGACTGAAAATTCTTCAAAGCAGTGCTCCAGCATGACCG
>NC_068987.1:81898894-81900241 GCF_001194135.2 Octopus bimaculoides
CGTGGCACCTTGGGCAAGTGTCTTCTACTATAGCCTCGGGCTAACCAAAGTCTTGTGAGTGGATTTCTTAGACGGAAACTGAAAGAAGCCCGTCATATATATGTGTGTGTTTGTGTGTGTATATGTTTGTGTGTCTGTATTTGTCTCCCCAACATCGCTTGACAACCGATGCTGGTGTGTTTACGTCCCCGTAACTTAGCGGTTCGACAGAAAGAGACCGATAGAATAAGTACTAGGCTTACAAAGAACAAGTCCTGGGGTCGATTTGCTTGACTAAAGGCGGTGCTCCAGCATGGCCACAGTCAAATGACTGAAACAAGTAAAAGAGTATATACACACACACAAACATACATGTGTATATGTATATCATGTAAGTTTATTTTTCAATCAATTTACATCCATTTTGCCACATTAGCATCAGCTGAGACAAATACAGTACTGAGGTGGCATTGTTTTACAACCTGATATCATGGAACAAACTATCTGCATCAGTTGTTAGTTGCCGAGACACTGCATCCTTTAAAACCTCCATGCTTCCTGAAATTTGCCAACACTACACCTGATATCCCCCCTCACCTGCCTTCATACACATGCACACATGTATATCATGATTCATAAACTGTTTTGTACGAAATTCTATGTACCATACATGTACCTTTGAAGAGTTGTAGCACACCTGAGCACTATACACAATAATTTCATTATTATTATTATTATTATTATTATTATTTCAGGCATTGAGTTCAAATTCCGCCAAGAGTGACTTTGCTTTTCATCCTTTCGGGGTCGATAAATTAAGTACCAGTGGCATACTGGGGATCAATCTAATTCACTTGGCCCCTCCCACGAAATTTCAGGCCTTGTGCCTAGAATAGAAAAGATAATTACTAAGATGGCAAGCTGGCATAACGATTAGCACGCTGGGCGAAATGCTTAGTATTTCATCTGCCACTACATTCTGAGTTCAAATTCCACCAAGGTTGACTTTGCCATTCATCCTTTTGGGGTCAATAAATTAAGTACCCTCTCCTGTAGAGAAATTACATGTCTTTTGTTAGGATCAGGGTGACTACTTTGTAGGGTTTCCTGCTCACTGGTCCTACACTGACAGGTACGAGCACAAATCCCCCTAAAACATATGCAGCCTTGCACCATGGTCATGTAAATACAAGTGACAGTTGGTGCATTGCAGGCGGTTGTTGGAGAGCGCTCTTGCAGTACAAGCAGAATCTTTGATCAGCGAAGCATAACATGGTTCTCAACTGAGCGTATCTTATTCCAGATCAGTGATAAGCAATGTTATATGAATCTGTCTACGTAGAAAAGTAAATATTGGATATTGTAGTT
>NC_068987.1:81900777-81902596 GCF_001194135.2 Octopus bimaculoides
TGTGTGTGTGTGTGTGTGTGTGTGTGTGTGTGTGTGTGTGTGTGTGTGTGTGTGTGTGTGTGTGTGTGTGTGTGTGTATATATATATATACATATATATGTATATGCATGTGTGTGCAATGTAAAGTTGATAAAGTTTATATAATGTACATCTTTTCCCTCATGTATATACACATACACACATATCTATACATATACACACACATTTATTCTTATACACATACACACATATACATACACATCTATACATATACACACATCTATTCCTATACACAAACACACATGCATACATACATACACACCTATACATGCACACACACACACACACCTTTACACACATGCACACACACACACCTATAAACATACATGCATGCACACATCTATACATATGCACATACATCTATACATATGCACAGACATCTGTCAATATGCAAACATGTCTATATACATACATATATAAATTTTTTTTTAAATAGTTATTTTATGAAAGTCTCCAGATTCTTTGAAAACTTCTGAAAATTGAGTAAATCACAAGTAATATATTTTATCAGCAATATAATGAAAGGGTTATGTGAAAACTAGAAAAATTACGGAAAGGAAATGTAATATATTCTACATAGCACGTAGGTTAGAAATAATATTTATATAATTTGTAGATAAAACGGTTTGCTATCATGAGACATCTAAAAGAAAGCAACATTACGCGAAGCGTATGTACGACAGATATGCAAGTTTAGCAAAGCTAACATTGATAAAATAATGGAATAACTAAAATGCCGTCGTGAACAAAGCTAACATGTATCCCATAGTTACTTGTACAACACATCAATTCTAATTGGCTAACAATTTGTGGGGCCTATGATTATAAATTAGCTGTAAATATATCTTAACAACTGATGGTCATTTATTTCATTGCATCTGATGAATTCATATTGACGGCTTTATGTTATCGAGTGTGAACAAGATTTTATTGTTACGACAGCAGGTCTTCATTGTTAGCTTTGCTTACATGTAAAAAGGACAAAAACGTGTAATATGGATAATTTGCAGTCTTCAAAGAGAAGTGACTGCTTGTGAAGTTTGATGCGATGCTGTGCACATGCATGCATTGATTATAGACACACACACACACACGCACGCATAGAGAGAGAGAGATACGAGAGGTGTGTCATATCATTTCATTTCCAGAAATGACATAAAAATTGCGCTAAACATGAATACATCAATTTCAGTGTTTTACATGCAATCTTTGCACCATATAATCTAACGAGTGAACCGACTTGCAACCACTTGGCCTGCTAGAAATAGCAGTCAAATCCTCCACTCTAATCTCTCCTCATTCATTACATAGGCTTTCCAAAAATACAGTGATATATGAATCATCTCTACACACTTTGGTGTCAATGAATCTATCATTTTGATCCATTCAGAAACTTATGACCCAAAACTGCAAAGCTTCCACAGTCACATATTTTATTAATTATCTCTACCTTCTCCTGTAGAGAAATTACATGTCTTTTGTTAGGATCAGGGTGACTACTTTGTAGGGTTTCCTGCTCACTGGTCCTACACTGACAGGTACGAGCACAAATCCCCCTAAAACATATGCAGCCTTGCACCATGGTCATGTAAATACAAGTGACAGTTGGTGCATTGCAGGCGGTTGTTGGAGAGCGCTCTTGCAGTACAAGCAGAATCTTTGATCAGCGAAGCATAACATGGTTCTCAACTGAGCGTATCTTATTCCAGATCAGTGATAAGCAATGTTATATGAATCTGTCTACGTAGAAAAGTAAATATTGGATATTGTAGTTTATGAC
>NC_068987.1:81904274-81912080 GCF_001194135.2 Octopus bimaculoides
TTATATATATATATATATATATATATATATATATATATATAAATATAATGTACCTAATATTGCAATCATTGGAGTGTGGCTAAGCTGAGGCACCATTTTGAAAGACGTTCAGGTGAACAAATCAACTGCAATATTTATTTCATTCAAGTTTGGTATGTATTCCATCAGGCTCCTTTGCCAAACAGCTAAGTTGCAGGGATGAAGACAAACCAACACCAGTTGTTAAGTAGTGCGAGTGAGGATAAACACACATATGTATATGAAGGGATTCCAGTTTCCATCTACCAAATTGATTCACAAGGTATTGACTAATTCAGGGCTATAGGAGAAAATACTTGCCCAAGGTGTTATGCAGTGAAACTGAACCTGGAACCATATGATTGGGAAGCAATCTTCTTAACCAAACAGCCATGCCTACATCTAACATACAACAAATTACATTAGCTTTGTAAGAGCTTGCACGAATTGACCTTAAACCTCACCTTAGCAGAGGTTTGTCCATACAGTAATATTGTTACAAATATATACAGCAGTGAGAATATAATCCAAGATAAAACATTTCAGAAAATTTGAATATACATACATACATATATATATATATATATATAACAGTATTACAAAAGCCTTTGAATGCCTTTATTAAGTAAATTAGAAGAGGTACACCAAGGGAAGATGAAAGAGTTTAAATTGGCTAAGCATATATAAGGAGTGGCTGTGTGGTAAGTAGCTTGCTTACCAACCACATGGTTCCGGGTTCAGTCCCACTGTGTGGCACCTTGAGTAAGTGTCTTCTACTATAGCCTCGGGCCGACCAAAGCCTTGTGAGTGGATTTGGTACACAGAAACCGAAAGAAGCCCATCGTATATGTATGTGTGTCTGTGTTTGTCCCCCACCCCCCCAACTTCACTTGACAACCGATGTTGGTATGTTTACGTCCCTGTAATTTATACAGGTCTCTTTTGCCGAACCACTAATAAGTACTAGGCTTATAAAGTATAAGTCTTAGGGTCGATTTGCTCGACTAAAAAAGGCGGTGCTCCAGCATGGCCGCAGTCAAATGACTGAAACAAGTAAAGAGTATTCAGGATGTGTAAGGGTTTTCTCTACAAAATTGGGTATTTAACCCTTTGAGACCTAACACCCCGAACCATATTTTACCATATACTTGGCACTCCACCGGTGCTATGGTATAGAGATAAATAAGCCATCCACCAGTAAACTGGTGTTACACAGGTCCAAAGGGTCAATAGTGGAACCAGTGAAAGATTGTATTTTTTTCAACCCTATTTTCCTTGTATTGGATTTATTTTAGTATATGAACCAAAATCGTTTTTTTTTCAACCCTATTTTCCTTGTATTGGATTTATTTTAATATATGAACCGAAATCGTAGTCATGCCTGATGTCAGTGCCACCTGACTGGCACATAAAAACCTTTCAAGCATGGGTCGATGCCAGTGCCACCTGATTGGCTCCTTGTGCTGGTGGCATGTAAAAAGCACCAGCTGAATGTGATTATTGCCAGTGCCCCCGGACTGGCACATAAAAATTATCTTCCAAACATGGTCAAAGCCAGTGCCCCCTTGACTGGCAGCACATACCCACTTCACTCTCGGAGTGGTTGGCATTAGGAAGGGCATCCACCTGTAGAAACAGTGCCATATCAGATTGGAACCTGGTGCAGCCTCCTGGCTTGCCAGTCCTTAGTCAAACTGTCCAACCTATACCAGCATGGAAAGTGGATGTTAAATAATGATGATGGAACATGGATAATCTCCACTATTCTGTAATAAGAATTTAAGGAAATCATATATTAACTACAAATTTAAGGAAATATGTTAACTTTTTTTGTTACATTTCTGGTTTGTTTCAATTTTAAAATAATTTAGTCGTTATTATGCTGTTTGAAACAAAGTAACTTGAACTTTGATGGAGGGTTTTAACATAGCCACTCCTACACCTATGAAAGTGAACTGTGTTGTAAGTAGCTTGCTTACAAACCACATGGTTCTGGGTTCAGTCCCACTGCATGGCACCTTGGGCAAGTGTCTTCTACTATAGCCTCGGGCTGACCAGAGCCTTGTGAGTGGATTTGGTAGACGGAAACTGAAAGAAGCTCGTCGTATATATGTGTGTTTGTCCCCCAACATCACGTGACAACTGATGGTGTGTTTATGTCCCCCGTAACTTAGGGGTTCAGCAAAATGGACCTATTGAATAAGTACTAGGCTTACAAAGAATAAGTCCTGGAGTTGATTTACTCAACTAAAAGGCAGTGCTCCAGCATGGCCACAATCAAATGACTGAAACAAGTAAAAGAATAGGAGGTAAGGCGAATTCTCGTGTGTATACATATATATATGAATATATATATATATATATATATATATATACATACATACAATCTTTTATCTTTCATTTGGGGCACCACCGTGGAGAATTTTTAGTTGAATGAATTAACCCCTGCTTTTTTTTGTTTTCTTTTTGGAAAGCCTGGTACTTGATCTATCAATATCTTTTGCTCAACCGATATATATATATATATATATATCATATTGTGCCAGTTTGTAGAATAGTTGCTAAAAGAACTATAGAATAAGGAATGGTTAAGTAAAAAATTTTTTTTTTCTTGTTCCAGTCATTGGGCTGTGGCACCACCTTTTGGTTCTGTAACACAAAGCTTTTTTTTTTTTTCAATTTTTTTTTTAAACAAAAGATTATTTAAATTTAGAGTTTTCCATTGCAATTTTCTACTGAAATGTGTTTATTAATTGGGTGTGTTTTTGGTATTTTCAAGCATTAACTGATATGTAATGTCCATAAACACGTGGTCAGAAAAGGGTTAATTTGAAATGCTAAGGTGGTTTGAAAACCAAGCAGTATAAGAACGTCTGTATAATTTCAGTCACACTTAGAAGCAGCTTAACAGATTAATTATTCTTTAATCAAGAAGTATGTTTAATACGATTATGAAACTATCATTCAAACATCACAAGATGTCAGTTAATCTATATTTTACTCACTAATCTGATATAATAAATCAATGTGGCAAGTTAATTGAGAAAAATATTGATAATTGGTGGCAACAATTTTTTGTTCAAAAGAAACAGCTTTGTTAATTGTTTTCATGTGAAATTCATACTGAATGCAATTCTAAAAAGAAAAATATGTAGGAATGGTGTGATAAATTTGCTTTACAACCACATGGTTCCAAGTTCAGTTCCAGTGTGGAACCTTGGACAAGCGTCTTCTACTCTAGCTGGAAGCTAAAAGAGGACCAGTTATATATGTCTTAGTATTTGTCACCCATCATCACTGTTTGAGAGTTTGTTTACATCTGTAACTTAGCAGTTCAGCAAAAGAACTAATAGAATAAGCACCAAGCTTAGAAAAAAAAAAAAAGTACTGGGTTGATTCTTTTGATTAAAGCTCTTCTAGGCAATACCCCAGCATGGCCAGTCCACTGACCAAAACAAGATAAAAAGATGTATATTTTCCATCTTAATCATTCATTAATCCATAGTTTTAACTATTTTCCAAACTGGCACATAACGGATATATATATACATACACACACACACAAATGTGCAAAGGCAGATATATTATCACTTGTCTTGATCCTGTCATTCGAGGCTTAATATCCAGATATCTGACTTCCCATCAGTGCATCAAGCCAGTCAGCATTCATTTGTATCATAAGCTTATTTTAAGTTGAAATGAAAGAAACTGGGGAATTCTCTTTAACTGTTAACCTTCCTGTCCCTAATGCCTTGGCCTATCTCAGTTTTACTTGTCAAACATTTTATAGCTAAATACATGGTAATGACAACGAACTGGAATAAATACTTTACAGCCTAACTCCCCACCACCAGCCTTCCCATAACCAAGAATGCCATCATCTTGGATTCTATGGTGAATTCTTAAACATTTCTATTCCACATTGGTAAGTACATAAAAAAAAAAATAATGAAATAAAATAAAAACCATTTTATATTTAATATATATTTCTATAGTGAAGTATCACTGGTCGATATTAATGCTGAAATATGTAGAGATGGTTAATTTGTGACAACCAGACAAAAATCAATTCCATACACTACAACGCACACAACAGTATCTGTAGCAGAGAACAAAAAATATCGAGAAGTAGGATTTATATATCTCAGTTCACACATTCACTTTGGTAGGGTGTTCTTAAACCTATTTAATACCACCCTGGTCCCCGAGATGCAAAACTGCTCCTTTTAAACCTTTCATAAACAGGTGGAGATATGGCTGTGCTACCACAAAGTTTTCCCGTGCAACCATGTGGTCTCAGGTTCAATCCCACAGCATGGCACCTCAGGCCTGTCTTCTACTATACAACAGGCTCAGAAGAAACAGTTTTGGGATTGGAAATCGAAACTGTATGGAAGCTCGTTATAGATCTTTCTCTTATTTCAGACATTCAACTGTGGCCCCACCTTGAAGAATTTTAGTCAAACTTAAGAGACCCAAGTACTTTTTTTTGTGTGTAAAGCCTGGTACTTATTAATCAATCAATCATTTTTGCCAAACAAGTTACAGGGACATAAACACACCAACACCGGTTGTCAAGCGGTGTGTGTGTGTGGGGGGGGGGGGGGACAGCACAAACACAAAGATATATATATATATATATATATATATACACACAAATGTATTTATTATTCATATACATGACAGGCTTTTTTCAGTTTCTGTCAGCCTGGGGCTATAATAGAAAGACACCTGCCCGAGGTGTCACACAATGGAACTGATCTGGGAACCATGTGGTTGGGAACTTCTTACCACACAGTCATGATAACTTTATTAATATTTAGCAGAAACAACAGTGACTCAAGGCTTATGCAAGTCTTCATTAACACTAGTGATATAGTATATTTTTTCCAGTAAACTAATATTCCGTGGTTCAGCAGATGTGTGAGGGACTGAGGAATGGAAAATACAGTAAACTATTTTCCATTCTAGGAGTTGGCAAAAAGGAAGATCACCCAACCATAGAAAATCTGTCATTCTAACAGTGAATCTGACATAAAAAGCAACAAAAAACCTTTCATTAAGCTAAATACTTTCTAAACATTGATGAAAATAATTGGGTATCTTAACCACCATTTCGCATTTAAAATCACCCAAAACATCTTGTTTTATGTTCAAAGCAGCCACACCTGGCCCCACACATATACAACCTACAATGAGATCCAAATAAACTATCACCTTATCTTGAAGCTATGTGATAATGCATGATTAATTTAAAACAATGGGAATAAATAAGCATTAGATTTGACAGAGTAATCTGAATGCTAGAGATTTCTGAAAATCTGCCAGTGTTGGTATTTCAGTTACTTTCTTATGAAATACAGTTAAACTCTTTAGCATCCAAACCAGCCACATCTGGCCAAAATATTGTTTTATGCTCAAACTGACCAAATCAGGCTTCTCACACCTCCCCTACAATGCCATTCTAAAAATAAACAATCACACTGAAATCTCAGAGCTATAAGATAAATGCATGATTAATTCAAAACAAGGTGAATAAATAAGCATTACATTTTGACAGTAATCTGAATGCTGAAGGGTCAAATTAGCTCGTTATTATATATCAAGTTTAACTTTCATTCGACAATCTCTAGAGAGTAAGTGTCATATTTTGAGGACATTATGCATCAATTGGAAAATTTTGTTCATCACAATCATAGATAAATGCAATAAAATAATTATTAACCCATTAGTGCACATGGTCCTTTTAAGGACCAGAAGAATAATCCATATTTCTGCAACACCTGTATTTTTCTGAGATATCTTTAGTTTGTCATCAAGACCAGAGTGTCTTTCAAATATAAAATTTGGGCACTAATGGGTTACTTGTGTTTGAGATAGAAAAAGGCTCTTAGATTAAGTTACTTCAAAACCAGATATTGTTTTAAAGGAGTTAGTACAAACCCAACACGTCATACTATATTCCCAGGCCAACCAAATTCTTGAATAGATTTGGTAGATGGAAACTGAAAGAAGCCCACTGAATGTATGTATCATGTAATAGTTGTAAAGTCAATCATACAAGAGTGTCATTTCCAATATCCCATAGAAATAAGGCTGGGCTACGGGGAAATGGGTGATGGTTGACATTAAAGACCTCAAGCATGTGAAAGTAGATCAGTTAGAACAATGATGACATACATATTAATGAATAAATCATTTCATTCACTCATGTTACACAACCAAAAGCAATGTACATGCAGAAAACAAAGTGAATATTATTTAATATAAATTTCAGGACATTTTACTATACCTGCAAGTTGAAGAATATTGGTAGTACCATCAACTGTATCCCAGTGTCTTCCGATTATGATATCCTAACAAGATCTGATTGAATTGGTAGACCAACAAAAATAGTCTTGATTTCATCATGATTTGTTCATGTCAATTTTGTTTTGTTTTTTTTTCCACTGATCCTCAGGGGACATTTAAATTCTGAATTTTGTTATAAATGCAATCCACATACAGATAAAAATAAAACCACACCATAAACCAAAAAGATAAATGTGCTGTTTGTTTTGAAGTGAAGCAAGTCCATATTAAACACACGTAAAAATGGAATTTTGTACAACTATTAACTGTAACGAATTACACATTTTGAAATTTTCAGTGAGAAAAAACAAAATCCATCATCTGCAAACCATTAAGCAAATATGATAGAGGTAAAAAAAAAAAAGACACCTGTTATTAAAAGGATGCAAAGTGATAATTTTTTCAAAATAAAATACGCAACTATATGAATTTTTTTATAGAAAAATAGTTTATTTTTTTTAAAAATACTTTTAAAAATACAGTAAAATACAAAAATCACAGGCTTCCCATCTTGGACGTTTTAAGATCAGGTCTCAAGTGATATCTGGAGAAAGAAAAGGGGGAGAAAAATACATTAGTTATGGAAGAATAAAAATTTAAATTAATGATGTAGGGGGGAAAAAAAAGACCAGACCTGTCCATTCTGTGTATGTTACATAAAAAAAAGGAAAGGAAAATAAAAGAACTTGACCAAGTGATAGAAACTGGAGAAAGGTGAACGAAAATTTTCAGTTGTGAAAAGAGAAAAACAGGTCAAAGAAATAGAAAGAGTGAGAATCAAATAGAGAGAGAGAGAGAGAGACACAGATAGAAAGAGAGAGAGGAAGAGAGTGAAATGCAGACATGAAAGAATTTGGTAGAAATGTCAGTTTACAAATACAGAAATACAACAATTTATTTTTAAAAAAAAACAATATACATAGGAAAATCTATAAAGAGACAAAATGAAAAAATAGACAAACATGACAGCTGCAAGATATCCATAGACAAGAGCTAAGGACTGGGCAGCAGATTTGGAGGATGTGTAAGAAAAGAACAAAAAAATAATAAAAACATAGAAGTGAAAGTTCCAAGTGGGAATCAGGAAGAGGGTGGGTGGGCAGCTAATATCCAAACTACCGAGTCACAAGCAGTAAACCACGATAGCTGTTGGTCGTTTTTACCAACACAATGGAAAATTCTAAATTAAAAATGTCAACTTGAAAAGGATTTTTCAAAAGTCAGTCAGTATCCGGTAGCACCTATTTTTTTTCTTTAAGTTTTTAAGTGTTTTTTTTTTTCATTTAAAGAAATTTTAAAATTATTTAGCTTTTTAAAATTTTTTAAACATTTTAAACATTTTTTTTTAAAAAAGTATTTTCTTTTAAATTACAATACAAGGTAAAAATCAGAAGACCCATTCGATATGGGTCAATGAGCTAATTATATTTTATTAGG
>NC_068987.1:81912184-81921383 GCF_001194135.2 Octopus bimaculoides
TCTAAAACTTGAAAAAGTTTAAAATTACAAGAAAAAGAAATTAAGAGATAATGTTTCCTAATAGGAGACATTATATATATATATATGCATGTGTGTATATATATATGTATGTATGTATTATATGTATATATATATATATATATATACACATATATATAAATATATATACACATACACACACACATATATATATAAATTTTAAGTTTAAGATCTTTAAAAGCTATGAAAAGCTAAGATAAATCTCGTGTTCACTGTTAAGAGCAAATTAAAGGGACTGCAACTATTGATAATAAATCAACAGTTTGCATTTTAATGTTTAATTTTTTTTTTTTTTTTTTTCCTAGTCTAAAAACTGAAAGCATCTTGGAAACATTGAAAGCAAAAAAAAAAAAAAAAAAAAAAAAAAAAAAAAAAAAAAAAAAAAAAGAAAAGAAAAAAAGGATAAAATTTAAAAAATGGAACAGTAAAAAAAGCAATTTATAATTGAAAACATCAACTGATGCCCTGATTTAGTTTAGATAATTTATCAATTTATATATATTGAACAGTTATCAATTAGGAGGGCAGATCATTTTTTTTTTTCTTTTAAGCCACAAATTTCTAAAGTTTATGGGTTTTAAACGGCAGTTATATAGACAAATGACATGCTGTTTATTTGTGTTAACATTCACACTGAAAAGACTACCACTTGGAATGGGAAGAAAAGATCACCACGTTACCTGGCATTACTATGGATTGGGATTCCTCGATCAAGCAGTAAAGATACCTTAAGTGCTGATATCACATTTCCTGTGTCTTTGTTTTTCCCTGGAGTCTCAGTAGCCGTCCAAATTGTAGTAGTAGTAGTAGTAGTAGTAGTAGTAGTAGTAGAATTTTACTGGCAATAAATGCCAGAAACTTGAGTACTTGTACAAAAACTTATACAATCCCTGCTGATGTACTACAAGTGCGACAACATTAACATTTGTACATTTTTTTCACTGAATTTCAATATAAACCAGGATAAGTGCTAATATCGACATATTAGCAGCTAGCCTCTATCTTTTTAGTGAGCACATACAAGCCTTAAGGATAGAAGCCTGTTACGTTTAAGACTTTTTTTCTTTGTTTTGTATTGTTTTTGTTTGGTTAGTTTTATGTGCCTGGATTAATTTATTTAGGGTTGTACAATAATATCAAAATTTGCTGCATCTTTAAAAAATTGCCTAAAGATTATTATTATTATTATTGTTGTTGTTATTATTATATATATACATATATTTTTCCTCAACCTGATAATTTGTTTAGCAGCATTTGAAATTGATTTACAACAGTTTGGATATCTAGTGGCTCTATCCTTAAGCTATTTAGAACTAGTTTGGTAGTTTTACTAAGTTTTAAAATGCATTGTATGTGCCCAGTCTCCATTTAGGTCCTGGAGGAGATTTTTAGCAAGTTGAAATAAACAACGGACCAGAGTAATTTTAGACTGAATTTTATGTATTTTTTTTATTATTTTATTTTTAACTTTTTTAAATAATTCAAGTTACTGGGTTTTAACCGCCACAACATTTACTAATATTGTGGCATTACCAACTATTGATACTCATAGTTGATTCAGTTTTACTTACATTTTTCAAAGTTGAAGAATCTAATCAGACTCATTAAGCTTTTTAGGTGTCCAGCAGAAAAAACAAAAGGCTGACTTCTAAAACTAGTTTAAAACTTGATATTTTTTTATATATTTATATATATATGCATATATATAAATATATACATATATATATATATTTTTTTTATTTTAAAATTTTTGACAAAGATTAAAATCTACATTTGGCAGCACGGAAGCATGAGGTGACAAAACATCACTAAAATCATTTTGTACTACATGGATACTGACAATGAGGAGAACGTGGTCGATGTAGTTTGGGTTTAAGAGTTAAAATACTTAAAAAGCCTTGTTAGGTCCTTGCCAGTTCTGTGTCACAGAGTGACAATAAAATGGATGAAAGGAGACCAAAATTCAATGAAAATGTCCCACTTATTAAGTGTTGGGGTGATATGGAAGAGTGAAATATGGTGCATGAAGTCATGATTTTTGTACCTCCTTGCTCACATGCTTGTCATTCTTCTGTGGGCCACAACTGAGATTGGCATCAGTTGGTCAAAGCCACTCGGCTTAAGTGGATGGAGACTGGACGAAGACAGCGAATACGACCAGTGCAGCAGGGTTAGGTTTTGACCAGGGCTAGTTTTTAGTAACCTCCGCCTCTACCTCCATATGGATGACTTCTGTATTGTCCCTTTGCACCTCTAGTAGGTGGTGGGGCCTTCATCTGTCCAACATTTGAGCCCCAGCCACCATCACCTGAAAATGAAAATAACTTGGCTAAAGACATCACATCAAAGTAAATTAATAAAAATACACAAAGCTTTTAATTAATTTATCAAGATTAGAGAACATTATACAAACTATTTTCATCATCATTAGGTGGGTCAAAGACTCTAAAAACACGAAAGCTTAGCCATAGATTCCACATCTTGGATATATGATACCTAGAAGTACATCAGAAGCCTATGTAAAGTAAAAGCAGAGCACACCATCTTGTGGTCATGCTGGGGCATCACCTTGAAGGGTTTTAGCGAAGCAAATTGCTCCCAGTACTATTTTTTTTTAAAGTTTGGTGCCTGTACCATCCTTTTGCCAAACTTAAGTTTAGGGGATGTAAACAAACTCCAGTTGCTAAGTAGTGTAGGGATCAAACACAAACACATCTATAAATAGCAGGAGTCCAAGTTTCCATCAAACAAATTCACTCAAGGCATTCATCAAAGACATTTGCCCGTGGTGCTGCACAGTGGGACTGAACCTGAAACCACATGGTTGCAAAAATGAGCTTCTTAACCACACAACCATGCCTGCCTGTACTTACACCACATATTTTGAAACCAAATCACCCACAGAGTTAAACGCAGGAGTGAATAAAAGCTAATTCATTTTCAGAAATGAGTCAATGAACAAGTGGGTAACAGTTGTTACACCCAACCTGTTACTTAAACTATCAACACATATTCAGCCTTAATATTAAAAGCGAAACAATAAAGGTAAAATAGTTTTTTTTTTTAACATATTGACAGTATATTTTGCACATTGAAGACCAAAAAAACTAATTGTGTTGTTTTTGTAGCTGCATATGTTTCCTTAGAATTGGTTTGATTGTTCAGATATATTTAAGTTCATTCAGCATAATGCAATGAACAGAGTCGGGGAGGAGGGGAGATGTCAAAAACCCAAATAATTCAGTCATTGTAAACAAAAATTTACAAAATTACTTGAACACTCACTCAAAGGCACCTTTTCCCCTCTCTTTTTTGTGCTGATTATCAAAGGAACAAAACAACTCACCATATCCCTCATCATATTGTCCCCCAGCGCCGTAATCGTAATATTGTGAATCCCTACGAAGGAAAATAAACAACATTTTTATGCTTTTTTTTTGTATTTCTTTTGTACAATTATACATTTCATAAAAAAAGCGTTTCAAACATTAACCTTTTAGCATTTTTCAGGTTACTCACTTAAAATGTAATGCTTATTTATTCACATTGTTTTGAATTAATCATGCATTATCTCATTAACTACTTCAATGATGTAATTGTTTAGTTTTAGGATGATATTGCAAGAGAGTTGTGAGGGTCAAATCTAGCCAGGCTGAACATAAAACAAAACATTTTGGCTGGACATGGAAGGTTTAAATCCTAAAGAATCAAAGTGGTATTTGCAGATTTCATACATTTTTATAAATTTGTAAGCCAGTTGCAACACCAGAATTACTAAGATTTCCAGCAAAGTTTTTTTTGCTTTGTTTTTTATATCAGAAGCGGCTTGAAATGTGAGCAGCCTTGTGATTTAAGGCATAGAAACCTATTCAAATTTGACTCCACAGAATGACCCCAGCTGGTGCAGACCTGTAGATATATTCATATACACATGTGCATGTATATGTAAACACAAGTATATGTCTATATATATGTGATACACATACACACACATATATATATATATATAGTATTTAAAAAAACTTATACCAGGCTCTGGAGACACAGATACATAAATTCACCTGAGCACTATGTACCTGGAGAACTTTACTGTCCGGTCAAATATAGAAATACAAACACTATCTGCCAGAAAATACTTCTGGCTTCCAGTATATTTCAGACAATAACGTCTGAGTACTTTACATACTGACCATAGAGAGAAAAATGAAACAGTTTATTAAGACTGGATAAAGAACAAATACTGTACTGTTTTATCTAAAGACAGACCTGTTTTAAAACCACAAATGTTAACTAAAACTCAATAGGAGAAATAATTCTAGATACGAGGAACATGAGACAACTTTAGTCATTAACCATACGATATGGAATGGTATAGAATTTTTACAATGGTTTTATTATGTCAACAATAAACATGACTAAGATATTGAACACAGTAAATATTATGTGCTAACAATTGCCAAATTGAAAAATTGACACACGAAAAAGAAAACTTACAAAATATTAGGATGATTATCAGATTGAAATTAATGTTCTCTTTGTTTTTAATTCCATTCACATCTAGTACACTTTATAAGAATATAAATTAACTGCCAGCAATTAACTGAACCAAGCAGACTTTGAACTCAGAACAGAGCCATAACTACCATGCATTTTATCAGATGCCCTTACGTTTTTGCTATCACAACCAATTAATTGTACTTGTGCAGAAAAAATTTTAAATGCTGTGGCAAATTGTACCTAAGCTAATACTTAATACACATTATGTGATGAGAGACTACAAAAGATGTGTAAAAATTAAAAACATTGATAATACACTTACACTTGGCCATATGACTGATCACCATAACCACCTTCATAACCACTTTGATCTCCATAACCTTCATTATAACTTTGATCGTATCCCTGTGGAAATTGAATAATGCTAGATGTAGACACACATTTACATAGCTTCAGAGAAAGTCAATTTGAAAAAAAACCCAATTAATTACATGGTCACACAGCGACAGCTTATGAGGACAAAAATGAACATTAATTGGTTTTTTATAGGCCAATAATTTGTTTAATTGTACTTACTTTTGCTTCATTAAATTCAAAATTGTTTATTATCAGACCAGCAACAAACTTTTGCTGGGATCAACACTTTATAATTAATCAGATTTACTACAAAAAGCCTGGATAATCTAATTCAGTGAAAACACACAGCAAAAGTAAACAGTCAGTTTGAAAGGAAATCAATTGACCAGAGATTATAGACTAGATCTAATCTGAAAATTATTTGGCACTGTGTAGAAAATAAACAGCAGAAAGGAAAAGTATTACTGTACGACATAATGACATGTAACACTAACTTGAATTAGTTGCATAAGGTAATTCTAGAATCTAATCTAGTGATTTAGTGTTTAAAAATATATACTAACATAGTCATCATAGCTTTGTTCCATGGGTGGTGGCACTTGTGGAGCAGGTGCTGCCCGACCTCTGCCAGCCGCCATACCCCCTCTTGGTGGACCACCTCTTGATGGGGGTGTACCACGTCCTGCGGGAGCACCCCTCGTAGGAGGTGGAATAGCACCACCCCTGATAAAACAGAAAAAAAGAGATAAATCAGAGAATGTCTATGAAAATGTCTTCATAAGTACATAATATATAAAAAAAAATTGAAACATGTTTGAATAAAAACTTAGTTTAATTATAAAAGACAAATGAAAACTAAAGGTCAGAGGAAAGAACAACAACGAAAAACTGCATTTTACCTGCCAGCGGGACCACCTCTTCCAGCAGGAGACGTTAGAAGACCACCCCGTGGTGCCCCTCGGGGCGTCTGTCCGGGAGCACCTCTGCCACGACCTCGACCACGACCACCATCGCTACCATTTAAATACATCAATTCTTGAAGTTGCTGTTGACGGATTTCATCATTGTAATCATTCTGCAACACCAAAAATGTAGAATATACATAAAAAATAAAACAGAACAGCATGTGAATAACTAATAAGACAGAGAAATAAGTTTACAATCAATTAATAAACCCCCCACCACCACAAAAAAAAAAAAAAAATGCTCTACTCACCGGAATTAAATACTTCTGTAATTCAGTGAAAGCATGTGCCATTCTTTGATATGCATCTGATGCTTCTGCATAAACTTCTACCAGAACATGAAGATCTTCATTTAAGTGGGTATATTTTCCACCTTTCTTTCTTAGCTCATCTTCCTATGATTAAGTGAAACAAGTTATATTAATGCATCCGTCAACAGACCATAACATATATGAAAAAGAAAAAAAAAACAAGACTAGATATTACTTGAATGGCTAAATGGAAATATTGGGGGTGGCAGATAAATTCTTTCGGTTTTCTGTTTCTACTGGGCACCCCAACATCGTTGTGTCTTGCAAAGGGGTAACAACATTCGTCCAAATTTCAAAAACTATATACAAAAAGTTATAGAGGAGGAATAGAGTTAAAAAGAAAAAAAAAACAACTTTAAAAGCACTATGATAAAAAATATTCTTCGTATTAATTCAAATAACACTAAAAAGGATCTAAATATAAAGGGGGGGGGCGAAGGAATTTATCTGACAACTTAATTTTCAAAACAATGACACTACAAACTGACAATAAAAATTCAATAATTACTAAGTATTTTTTTTTTAACACACAACATATAAATCACAATAATTCTAATTAAAAGTAACGAGGATAATTTAACCAATCTACCTACCTTATCTTTGTCTCTCATTGAACCTTTACCAAGTATAGACATTTTTGTCATTGTTTCTTCCTGTAGTCTTTTTAACGAATTACCTTTTGGTCCTAATAACTTTCCCACAAAATTGAACTGAAGAGTATATAAAATCAGAATATATTACATTGGGTTCAATTTTATATCGATGAATATCAGTTATATTGTCCAGTCAAACAGAAATTGATAGGTCCAAGTACAAAGAATTTATTAACTTCGTACACTGCCAAGAAACATGCAGTCAAAAGTTACAGAAACCGCCGTGACATCTCTCCAAACCATTGGAGTTCCTAACCAAAATCTTGCCAACATTTACTGACTAAACTAGTCCCAGCTTAAATGAAATGGTCATAAAAATTATATAAGAAAAGAATTTATAATACTATTTAACAAACCAAATAAACTAAGATATTTAAATTCTATGTCTCTGTTCCAAACGATAATATTAAAAGTGTGCTGCTAACATTTATAGTTAATCTACAATGTTTTGGACGAGATCTAAATACTTTCTACACTTGAGAGAAATTTAAGATTTCTTTTTTAATATGTAGTAAAATAATCCCCTTTCCGTATAAATTATCCAGTTTAAAATTATTTTTTAAAACACGATCCTTAATTCTGATATTCAATTATTTGATGATTGCTGAATAAGTGACGAGAAAACTATCAAGAGAAAACGAAATCCGATACAGAATTAAAGACGGACACACACACACACAGAAAGTAAAAACAATAAAATGAAAGTAACAACTAAAATACCTTGGGAAATTCTTTAACAGGAATCTTGATTTTACACGAGTGTTTGTATGGTTTTCCAGTGTGTATTTCAAAACATGGTATATTTTTTTCATCTTTTTGTGAACCAGCTGGTGCATTCCCTGATTGAACTCTTTCTATTTCTAAAGAACAGATTTCTAATAATCAGATTACAAGTGGTTATCAGAAAATTAAAGGAATAGTTTGTGTTTTGGGGTTTTTTCTTTAAAAAAAAACAAACAATTAAAAACAATAACGAAAGAAAGAAGTCAAACTATTTAAATACTAAAATCAAACATTTAAGTTCTAAGAAATATTCATTGAAGCAAATAAAAAGTTTTCTCTATCCTGCAGAAAATACGCTAACAAAATAAGAGAAAGTATTTACAAAAGACAAGTATCAAAACATCATCGAAGAATTATATAAAGTTTGCAATAAAATAGCCAGTGCTTACCTGAAATGAGCAACATAGATTAGCTATAAGTTAAAGAGTATCCGATCAAAACACACAGCTTGCTTCAACAGACACGGAAATAGTGACTGCTTATTTATCAAGCTTCGTTGAGATGATGTTGATGTGTAAGTTGGCAGACAATCAATGAAGGTGTGTAAAAGTTTACGTGAGCGGTGATAGCCTTGTGTCAGCATCAAATCTTGAAAGGCAGGCGTGCGTGATAAGGAAGCTAGTCTATTAAGAGACGAGTAGTGCTTTTCCTCAAGGGTTACACACTTGCAGCCAGCAGCACTGCAAGATTACCTCTCTCCGCTGTAAAATACTGCAGTCGCACGCAAGCGGGCATCTACAACACACACTGGCTAACTAAAGCTTAAAAAAAAAAATACTACATATATATATATATATATATACATATATGTGTATATATATATATTTATATACGTATGTATGTATATATCACTGTTCGAGTGTATTAAAAGGCTGAAGTGTCACATACGGCAAGCTGGTTGAGATTTATATAAAAATAACGGAAACAGATTAACCTCTTTTATTTTATTAATATATAGATATGAGTATGTAGGTGTGTGTGTGTGTGTGTGTGTGTGTAAGCGAGTGCGCGTGTGAGTATGTGTGTTAGCTATGGTTGTTTATATAGCATGTACCTGCGGAAGAGCAGAGAGTTGGTTGGAAATAAATAAAAACACTCAAAAGAAATGAGTGAATGAATGAATAAAAAAAAGTGAACATTCGCAGTTTAACCAGAGCTTATATATAGATGTGCATGCATGTACACACACACACACACATATATATATATACACACACAACAGTGGAAGAGAGACAGAGTGTGTGAGTGATGGAGAGAGAGACAGAGAGAGAATGTTGATGCGCTGCATTAACGGCTGATGATGATCGGTGAATGTACTACGTACGGAAGGGCTACAACAATAATAACAGCATCATCTCTTCCTCCTCCTCCTCCTTCTGCTCTTCATCGCCACCGCCGCCGCTACCACCACCACCGTCGTCAGGAGTGCAACGGCGACCACCGCGCTGCACACACAGCCAGGAAATAGTAGGATTACTATTAACCATAACGGAACGGTGCCGTCAAAAATGACGGATGATAATAAGAAGAATTCTAATCACACGCATTCTTTTAAAGATTTTGTCCTTTTTCTTGTATTTTCTTTACGGTGGGG
>NC_068987.1:81921393-81922291 GCF_001194135.2 Octopus bimaculoides
GCTTCACTGTTCGATTTCTTTTTTCTTTTTCTTTCTTTCTCTCCACTGATTTGTGGGAGAAAGTGAAATGAATTAAATTACATAGGGAAATAACGATAGGGGACAAATTTCGCAGGGATTCTTCCTACTACATTAACAATTACATATTTATAGTCAAGGGAAGAAAGATAAAACCGCGTAGTGGACCAAATTTTTTGAATTTTCTTAATTTTTTTTTTTCAAATCTAAATTGTAATCAGAATGAAATGAAAAGCAATTATTAAATTTTAAATTACATACTTTCGCCTTTCTTTCTTTTTTGATGAATTATTTTCTTAGGAAAAAAATTGAAGATATTTAAATATTTGTTTTGATTTAAAATAGATTATCAGACTCCCGACATACATAATACAGATAGATAGAAAGCTAGAGATATGTGGCATAACTAGACAAGTGTGCCCCTATACAATACGCTTATACATATACATTTATGACATGGCTATACAAGTGTGCCTTCATCTGTACGTGTGTATATGTATGAATGTATGTATAAATACATATATATAAATACATACATATATAAATACATGCATATACATATATATATATATAAATACATGCATATACATACATATATATAAATACATGCATATACATACATATATATAAATACATGCATATACATACATATATATAAATACATATATAAACATACATATATACATACATATATAAATACATACATATGCATGCATATATATATATAAATACATGCATATGCATGCATATATATATATAAATACATGCATATGCATGCATATATATATAAATACATGCATATGCATGCATATATATATAAATACATGCATATACATACATATATATAAATACATGCATATGCATGCATATATATATAAAT
>NC_068987.1:81925019-81927252 GCF_001194135.2 Octopus bimaculoides
TATATATATAAATACATATATATAAATATAAATACATATATATATATATAAATACATATATATAAATACATACATATATATAAATACATACATATAAATACATACATATAAATACATACATATAAATACATACATATAAATACATACATATATACATACACACATATATATATATACATACATATATATACATATATACATACACATATATATATATATATACATACATATACATATATATATACATATATACATACATACATATATATACATATATATATACATACATATATATACATACATATATATATATACATACATATATATACATACATATATATATATACATACATATATATACATACATACATATAAATACCTACATACACATATATATATAAATACATACATATACATAAATACACAGAACAAAGGACACACGTGGCGGCGTTGAAAAAGATTCCAGAAAAAAGTATATACACATTTTATTTTTATTTATTTATTTCAGAGCGAATGCATAATGAAAATGCGTCGATTGCAGTTCGAAAAAGCGATCAAATATTTATCAATCTAACGTCAAAAGCCATTTATTATATCTCTCTCGATTTCCAGGTGTCCATAAAACAAGAGAATGAAAGAGACAAGGCATTTTGATAAGAACAAGCAGCTTAGGTGACATTCAATGAACACCATCGACTGTCGGTCAACGCTTTTGGTTGATTGATAAACTATAGAGGAACTGAGGCAGCAGAGAAGAGATAAATTGTAAGGAAGAAGAAGCACTGGCGGAGACGACATTTAGTAAACTGCTATGACAGTTATAGCAGCGGAGAACCGCCACATCTCCTCTCAAAAACAACATTCTACCGAAATTATTTTATAAAATAAGTCAGCCATTTTTTAGAAGATTTTCGACAGAGACTTTGGTGATGCTTAGTTTTAATAAATATGGATAATAAACATAAATTAGGGGATTTATAAAAGGAAAAATATAAACGGGAAAATAGGGGAAGCAGATAAGAAGAAAAGAAAAAAATCTAAATGAATAAAACTAGGTTATAAGATAGCCATGTGCGAGATAACGAGATCAGTCGTGTTTACTGCATGTTCTGGTGGAATTTGTTAGAGAAAAATGTTCAGATTTGTTATTTATTTACTCGATATTGAAGACAACATGTAGGAAGGTGATAACTTCGAAATAAGATGGAGACTGGGTCACGCCGATCGGGAAAAAAAAAATACAGCATGACTGAAACAACGCTGTAGTTGTCGTGTTCTGTGGTGAATAAAGTAGAATATTTACACCTTAGCTTAACCAACAAACCATTTGCTAGCCTTTCGTATTAATATCGGTTATTAGTAGGAAGATAAAGAGTATAAAATCTGCCAGAACAATCTATTTCATCTGCTATCAGTTAGAACATAAATGAAAATGACAAGCAGTATACCGGTAAATATGGCCGACCTCCGTCTCATACAAGCAATATGGACCATTATAACAGCAACGATCACATAGAAAAAGATGATATTATTACATACCTTCTGTTATTAATCGAGCAGCATGAGAAGAGGGAGAAAGTGATGTAACTTCGGCTTGAAGTTCATCAAGATATGTATTGTTTTGCATCTGTTGTTGAGCGTCTTCTTCAACCATCATTGCAATAGTACGTACTAATAAGCCGAAGGAATTAAACACACTACTTGTGCAAGCTTTGTTGTAGTAATTTATATATCCGAATTACGACTACAGTAAGCTGTCGCGATTGTATAAAATCCGTTGTTATTTAGCACACAACGGAAAGCTGTTGGAAATATACAATTAGAATTTTGGTTTTTATATTAGTGACAATGTAGTAAATCTATTACTGCAAAGTTTTGAGTAGAATTACTTCAAATTAAACGGCGAATGAATACACTGACTATTTTCCCGCCATTTCCAGAGCGTGATACTTGCATTACCAAGTGTAAATAGGGGCCCCGTGGTAGGGAAAAGGTTCAAATCAAACCGCCATCTTCTGTGGCTATTTAACTATTGAAATCTCTGTTCTTCAATAAAAATTTGCAATGACCTTAACGGGAAATAAATGAATAAATTATTAGTAGTAGTCATGTTGTAAATAAAATGTTCCTTGTTTATATTTTGGCAACTGAACACCAGGATTATGAGTTAATAAAATTTACTGTTGAATTTTTCCCAATAAAATATTAAAGTTTTTTTTTTTTTTTTTTTTTT
>NC_068987.1:81927732-81929141 GCF_001194135.2 Octopus bimaculoides
TGGCAGTCATGTGGCAGCATTCAGTCTCAACTTGAGCAATTGATGGTAACTCGCAACAATGTGGAATATATTCAGAAGAAAAAATAAATAAATGAATAAACTAATTATATTCGAAGAAATATTATTCAGAAACTCTAAATTAAAATTTCTATTGTAAGTTCTTTCAATTCTTCTGACCATGGAGAAATTAATTTCAAATTTGCTTTTGTTATAAAGCAATTATAGTTTTTAAACTTTTACTACATCATATCTTTAACCATATTTCCAATAAAATATACAGATTTATGAGTTTCAATTAATTTTGAATATATTTAAGAATTTAGCCATGTGGTGAAAAATGTTCTCTTCACATATATGTAATTTTGGTTTCCAACTGAATGTATGGTGCCTTAATTAAGTGTCTTTCTCCATTACCAGGGGCAGACTGAGAGTATTAAAGGCCCTCGGGCATAACTGTTTACCAGGCCCCTTAGCATTGATATCAGTAGAGTTAACATGTAGAGTGTAGGCCCCTCAGAGCTTCTGGCCTTCGGGCAGTGCCCGATTGACTGACAGCTCATTCCACCCCTATCCATAACTCTGAGTTAAGTAAACCAAATGGTTGAGGGAAAATGTGTAGAATCCTGCTAAATGTACCATTGCTATTTTTTAGTATAAGACTTTATTGTCCTGCTTAACCATGATAACTTAATACAATATTGAATATATTATTCAGAAGTTTTCTAAATTGCAATTTATATCATTAATAAGTTGTTACAATACTTGGGACCAAAGAAAAATTTCAAATTTTAAAATTCTCTTACATAGCAGTTATACTCTTTAAACTTTTTCTACATATTATATTTTAAACGGTCCATGGCCATATTTGCAATAAAGTATAAAGTTCTATGTTGTTTGCATCTGAGGAATTTAGAATCTATGAGAGATGTGAAATAATTAATTTTGAATTAGATAAGATTCATCATCATCATCGTTTAACGTCTGCTTTCCATGCTAGCATGGCTTGGACGATTAGACTGAGGACTGGCAAACCAGATGGCTGTACCAGGCTCCAATCTGATCTGACAGAGTTTCTACAGCTGGATGCCCTTCCTAACGCCAACCACTCCAAGAGTGTAGTGGGTTCTTTTACGTGCCACTGGCATGAGGGCCAGTTAGGTGGTACTGGCAACGGTCATGCTCAAAATAGTGTTTTTTACATGCTACCTGCCCGGGAGCCAGTCCAGTGGCACTGGCAACAACCTCGCTCAAATGTTTTGTTCACGTGCCAGTAAGGCGATGCTGGTAGCTATATCGCTCAAATGGTGCTTTTGACGTGCCACCGCCATGCAAGTCAGACCGCTGCTCTGGCAATGATCCCACTGAGATGGCGCTGTTAGCACTCCACTGGCACGGGTGCCAGTCATCGA
>NC_068987.1:81929151-81932125 GCF_001194135.2 Octopus bimaculoides
GTCATGCTCAAAATAGTGTTTTTTACATGCTACCTGCCCGGGAGCCAGTCCAGTGGCACTGGCAACAACCTCGCTCAAATGTTTTGTTCACGTGCCAGTAAGGCGATGCTGGTAGCTATATCGCTCAAATGGTGCTTTTGACGTGCCACCGCCATGCAAGTCAGACCGCTGCTCTGGCAATGATCCCACTGAGATGGCGCTGTTAGCACTCCACTGGCACGGGTGCCAGTCATCGAATTTGATTCAATTTCGATTTCATTTGCCCCAACAGGTCTTCACAAGCAGAGTGTAGTGTCCAAAGAAGGAAAGAAACGCATAAGTGGGCTGGCTACACCCCTGGTAAAGGCCACGGGTTATGGTCTCACAAGATTATAAATGTAAAATGTAAAAGGCCCATGTCTCACTACAATGTAACAGCACAGTTCAAACACAAGTATCCTACAATCTGCCCTTCACTCTTAGGGGAAGATATCATTGTTGCCAACAATGGTAGTAGTTACCTGAACTTTCTCCAAATAGTTCATACTCTAGCCACTGTACTTTCAGAATAATCACCTCCTTTGCTAATTACATCTTCTAGGAAACAAAAGCAATCAACTGCTTCTAATAAGACACATTTTCAGGTGTTCTTGCATGCTCTGCTTCAGTGTGTCTATTGCAGATGAAGCTTACATTTTTGTATAGTTTGTCAGTGGTTCTTGTACATCTCTTGTGTGTCCATAGCAGTGGTAGCTTGCAGATAAAATTTTAACCGTTGTTTTAATATTGTGTAAAAGAAACAGACATATAAACAGAAAATTTATACATAAACTTGATCAGTTTGCAATCTAACCACTGCTGGGTAGCGGGTTTAATTTGTTCACTGAGCACTGCCGTGAATTCCCCCTTTTTTTTAAATCTCCACTTAAATCATAAAATAGGGGATGGAAATCTGCCCTATTTTTCAAATCCTGGCAGCAACACTGTAGCTGGAAGCAGGATAATAGTCTAATTCTACACTTTATCCCATTCAAGAATGTAAACATGTTTTTTTAAGCACAACATACACAGAGTGAAAAAGAAATACTACCTTTCACTCAGCACTACACGAACCAAAGTGCTCTCTCTCTCTAGCATGAAGCTTCCTATCTCAGATATGTGAGCATGCACACAACAGCCAAACACTGCGTTGCTGGAACTGTGTCATGCTGAATCTCCTCCGAGAGCTACGTTAAGGGTACACATGTCTGTGGAGTGCCCAGCCATTTGCACGTTAAATTCACGAGCAGGCTGTTCCGTTGATCAGATCAATTGGAACCCTCGTCGTCATAACTGATGGAATTCCACATACATACATGATCCTTTTATTTAGCAACATCAGCAAATGATCTCTGAGTCATGCTGAGATGATTATGTTTTGCTGATGAGACCCAATAAGACTGAAATATGTCTGTTACTTTCACCTGTAGGTTTACATAGAAGATACATTCTTGATTACATTGTGTCTATTTTCCAAAAATTGGGATTAACTAATTATAGAAGTTATCTCCCTTGTTATTATTTTCTATTTTTTTAAATACCTCTTCTTTTATCATTTTTTTACTAGGTTCGACTTTCATACTGTGGCCATGCTGTAGCTCCAGTTTGAAGGGTTCAGTTGCACAAATCAACTAAAGCCTGGTATTTATTCCTATCAGTCACTAAGTTATCGGAATGTAACCCATACCACTTGTCAACTGATGGCTGTGATAGAACAGACAGAGACTAAGGCAAACACACAGAGATATATACACACACGCATGCATGCACACACACGTCTTCTGTCTGTCTGTCTGTTTACATATATGTATATGTGTATATACAAGAGTAAAGGGTAATTACCCACTTCTGTCATGAATGACCATGGGATTGCACCTAGAAAGTTACCCTCCAAGGCACACATTCAGGCAAGATTGTTTATGGAAGACCAGCAGTCACCCATGCATACCAGCCCCTGCCTTCCTGTGCCACTGATGTTATCCAAAAGAAAGGCAAAGACCAATACAGCTTGGCACCAGTGACATCGAAACTCATTTCTACAGCTGAATGAACAGGAGCAAAGTGAAATAAAGTGTCTTAGTCAAGAACACAAAACACAGCCCGGTCTGGAAATTGAACTCACTACCTCTTGATTGTGAGCCAAACACTCTAACCACAGAGCCATATATATATACACGTATATAAAGGATGACCACTAGGTGGACATCCAATATGCTAGAAAGAGGTCATCAACGACCCAACCACAAAGAAAAATAATTTTCTCCAGAAAAATTTCGCAAAAACACCAGAACAGAACAAAATGAGAAATATACGGAATATTCCGTATATTTCTCATTTTGTTCTGTTCTGGTGTTTTTGCGAAATTTTTCTGGAGAAAATTATTTTTCTTTGTGGTTGGGTCGTTGATGACCTCTTTCTAGCATATTGGATGTCCACTTAGTGGTCATCCCTTATACACGTGTAGTACAATTTTTTCTGAATTCTCAGATATTTTTATATGCTAGGCCACTTGGTTTTAAATTGAATTAATATTTAATTCAACACCCAATCTATATAAATATATATTTATATATATTGTTGTTGTTGGCACTCCGTCGCTTACGACGTCGAGGGTTCCAGTTGATCCGATCAATGGAACAGCTTGCTCGTGAAATTAACGTGCAAGCGGCTGAGCACTCCACAGACATGTGTACCCTTAACGTAGTTCTTGGGGATATTCAGTGTGATACAGTGTGACAAGGCTGACCCTTTGAATTACAGGCACAACAGAAACAGGAAGTAAGAGTGAGAGAAAGTTGTGGTGGAAGAGTACAGCAGGGTTTGCCACCGTCCCCTGCCGGAGCCTCATGGAGCTCAATAAACACTCACAACACCCGGCCTGGGAATCGAAACAGCAATCCTATGACCACGAGTCTGCTGCCCTAACCACCGGGCCATTGTGATACATATATATATA
>NC_068987.1:81932203-81938145 GCF_001194135.2 Octopus bimaculoides
ATATACACATACACACACATATATAATCTTTATATATACACATATATCATCTATGCACACACACACACACACACACACACACATACATTATCTCTAAGTTTTATCAGCTGAGATGAATATGATTCAGTGATGAGATTTAACAAAGTTGAAAAGTGCTTGTTACTTTTATTGGGTTACTTTAAAGACAAAAATTACTCTTTAACAGCATTATTTTTATTTTTGTCATCATTGTTGTGGTGGTCATGGTAGTCATCATTATCTTATGCATATTTTCCATGCTTCCATGGACTCGTCAAATCACCATGGCTAGAGTCAACATGTATTTGGAGGTGCTATTCATGTAGGTGGCTCTGGACACCTCCTATTCTTGCTCACATTGTATTTTTGGTTTAGATTTACATAGCTGGACGCTCTTCCTAATATCAACCACTTTACAAAGTTTATGAAAAGAAGTGGCATGGCCTCTACAAGGCTAAAAAGTTCCCAAAATCTCCTCACACTTTACAGAGTGCATTTTAGTAATTTTTTATGCCACTAACACTATAGAGATAGCCATGTGTAGCCGACCTTGACTCAACCTTGTCTGTCTGCTTGCTCACCAGCCTTTTTTTAGGGTGGGGAGAGAGAGAGAGAGAGAGAGAGAGAGAGAGAGAGAGAGAGAGAGAGAGAGAGAGAGAGAGAGAGAGAGAGAGAGAGAGAGAGAGATGAGTGATAAGAGGAGCAGAGATAGGGGTGTTCTGGATTCTGAGGCTGTATGTTAATTCAAGATAATCCACCATGACTCAGATGGCAATGGCAGATAAGAAAAATCTATGTGACCCAGGAAATAGAAAAAATCTCAGAGGTTTTTACACTCCAGAAATTCAACACAGGCGTGGTTGTGTGGTAAGAGATTTGCTTCCCATCTACATGGCTCTAGGTTCAGTCCCACTGCATGGCACCTTGGGTAAGTGTCTCCTACCAAGCCTCAGGTGGGCCAAAATTTTTTCAGTAGATTTGGTAGATGGAAACTGAAAAGAAGCCCATTATATATATGTGTATGGTGTTGGTGTATTTACGTCCCTGTAACGTAGTGGCTCGGCAAAAGAGACCAGTAGGATGTGTACAAGGCTTAGGAAAAACAGTACTGGGGTTAATGGTTGATTCATTTGACTAAAAGTTCTTCAAGAAAGTGCCCCAGTATGGCCACAGTCTAATGACTGAAACAAGTAAAATATAGAAAAAAAAACCCCTAAGATTAACTGATATTAGTAAAGTTACCTCCCTTGCTCCTTGTGTTTAGATTTTAACCTTTTTACACTTAACCACACCTGACCCCAATATTCTATCTGTTTTATGTTCAGACTGACCACATTTAACCTCTCACACCGACCCTACAATGTCATTCTAAAAATAAACAATCACATCACTGAAATTTCAAAGCAACAAAATAATGCAAGATTAATTTTTTTTTAAATGTGAACAAATAAACATTACATTTGACAGAATAATTTGAATGTTAAAGGGCTAAATACTCACTGGAGGGAGGTTTTATCTTCTTATTGCAAGGATAATCTCAGTAAATCAAAGTTTTTGCAACTCACTTCTTTACAATTATGAGACTACCATATGTGTATTTAGCATGCAGGATGCTCCCCAGAGCTATTTTCTCTCAGGCTTATTGTTGACACATCTTTTATTAGCATATTTCATAATCTATTTCTGCCAAATTCTACTACTTCCCTGTTAATTGTATATTTATATAAGATGCCTAAGACTTCCCCGTATTTTAATAAGATTCAGCTCAACCAACATCAGTTTAACATATAAAAACATTTTAACTGCCTTAGATCATCTATTATTAATTACTTCTAAATTCGTTATTTTGCCAAATAATCAATATTTGGGGTGTCTTTTTTACCTGGTTTATATTCTTAGAAAATTAAGTAACATGTGTTTCTAAAAACCATAAATTCAAGATATCAAATTGTACCTTTTAGATGCTTATATTCTGCTGCTCTGAGCCAAGTGTTGGAATTTCTGTGTGGTTTCTCAAGATACTCTTTTACTTGATTCAGTCATTTGACTGCAGCCATGCTGGAGCACCGCCTTTAGTCGAGCAAATCGACCCCAGGACTTATTCTTTGGAAGCCTAGTACTTATTCTATCGGTCTCTTTTGCCGAACCGCTAAGTTACAGAGACATAAACACACCAGCATCGGTTGTCAAGCAATGTAGGGGAGACAAACACAGACACACAAACACACATACACATATATATATATATACATATATACGACGGGCTTCTTTCAGTTTCCGTCTACCAAATCCACTCACAAGGCTTTGGTTGGCCCAAGGCTATAGTAGAAGATACTTGTCCAAGGTGCCACGCAATGGGACTGAACCCGGAACCATGTGGTTGGTAAGCAAGCTACTTACCACACAGCCACTCCTATGCCTAAAATAACAATGAAAACACCTCAAATTACATCATTCATTCTCAGAAAGGATGTCATGTAGTCCTAGATACATTGTCTAAGAATAAGACCAGATGGTTAGGAATGGAATGCTTTGACCATGTGTATATGTATGTCTGTGTGTGTGTGTGTGTGTGTGTACCGTTAAACTGACTTCAAAAGATAGTTGTAAACAAGTCCCACTATCATACAAGCTAAGTTTTTTATTCCTAGTTTTCAGTGGAAAACATGGGGAAATATTGCCTTTCTCGGAAACAGATGAGGGTTGCTGACAACCAGGGCACCAAACTCCAGAAAATCTGCCTCAACAGATTCCATTTGACGCATGCAAATACTCAAAGGTGGATGATGATGATTGTGATGTTGACAACATATATGACTATGCACGTATGTATATGCATGTGTGTATGTGTATGTCATTATTCAGTTTATTTCTAGATTTCTTACCAATAGAAAAAGAACTGGTTTCTAACCTAGATTCAAGGTATTTTTGTTTGTATGTATGTATGTATGCATGTATATGTATATATATGTATGCATATATATGTGTGTGTGTGTGTGTATATATATATATATATATATATATATATATATATATATATATATTACCATGAGCGTTAGAGGTTGGTAAGCCTACCAACAAAGGGATAGTACCTATCCAATATACTGCTGGTAGTGTACCCAATTATAATTGGCATGTAAAAAGCACCATTTGAGCATGGTTGATCCCAGTGCTGCCTGACTGGCCCCCATGCTGGTGGCACATAAAAAGCACCCACTACACCCTTGGAGTGGTTGACAATAGGAAGGGCCTCCAGCAGTAAAAACCTCACCAGATCAGATTGGAACCTTGTGCAGCCCCTTGGCTTGCCATTCCTCAGTCAAACCGTCCAGCCCATGCCAGCATAGGAAGCAGACGTTAAACGATGATGATGATTATATATTTGGTTAATGAGAGACGGAAGATGAAAGATATGAGAACTTTTATTAATCTGTACTGTTCTGTGATGGTAACATCAACCAAAAAAGTACGCCATCTGGTGAGAGATAATTATTATTTGATAGACACTATGCATGTTTTTATGTGCTACTAATAGTTTCATATGTTGAGAAATAACTCAAACATACTCATCAGGCACAAACTAAATATCATAATAAACTATAGATTGAATGAGAGAAGAAATGGCAAAAGCTGAGAAGGAAGCAAATAGAAAATGTTCTGCATGCCCACTCCTTCTCTGAGCTGAGAGGTCATTGTCTCACAAGTTACTTTTGTGTGCCACCTGGTGCTGGGACCATGAAAAATGAACCAGTGCTGGTGCCACATAAAAAGTAGTCAGTATACTCTGTTAAGTGGTTGGCACTTTGGAAGTGTTTAGAAGGGAATCCAGCTGTAGAAACCATGCCAAAACAGACAATGGAGCTTGGTGTAGTTCCAACTCCTGTCAAGTTGTCCAACCCATGCCAGCATAGAAAACAGACGTTAAATGATGATGATGAAGCGGATGAAATATTTATACATATACATATATATACATAGTGAAGGCTCAGTGGTTAGAGTGACAGGCTCACGATCATGAGGTAGAGAGTTTGATTCCTAGACCAGGCTGTGTGTTGTGTTCTTGATCAAGACACTTTATTTCACATTGCTCCACTTCATTCAGTTGTAGAAATGAGTTGCAGCATCACTGGTGCCAAGGTATATCGGTATTTGCCTTTCCCTTGGATAACATCAGTAGTGTGGAGAGGGGAGGCTGGTATGCAAGGGCAACTGCTGGTTTTCCATAAACAACCTTGCCCAGACATGTGCCTTGGAGGGTAACTTTCTAGATGCAACCCCAAAGGGGATTGATATAAAAGGGTAAAGACCAAAGAGGTCTTTACCCTTTTATATATATATATACACATGGAGACGCAATGGCCCAGTGGTTAGGGCAGCAGATTCGCAGTCGTGGAATCGTGGTTTTGCTTCCCAGACTGGGCGTTGTGAGTGTTTATTGAGCAAAAACACTTAAAGCAACACAATGCTCTAACAGGGGCGTGGGGTGGCAAACCCTACTGTACTCTTTCACCACAACTTTCTCCCACTCTTTCTTCCTGTTTCTGTTGTACCTGTAATTCAAAGGGCCAGCCTTGTCACACACTGCGTCATGCTGAATCTCCCCGAGAACTACATTAAGGGTACACATGTCTGTGGAGGGCTCAGCCATTTGCACGATAATTTCACGAGCAGGTTGTTCCATTGATTGGATCAACTGGAACCCTCGTCATCGGAGTGCCATAGTAATATATACACACACATGCACTCAGACACACACATGGCATGTTTCTGCTCCACTTCTTTGTACCAAATAACACTCATAACACATTGGTCATTCCAATGTTAAAGTAAAAGATACTTATATGAAATACTAGACCATAGAATTGAACCATGTATTTGCGAAGTGAAGTTCGTTAAACAAAGCATAGTCTATAAGTTTTTTTCAATAAATAAATAGAACAAAATTTTCAAAGAAAAATAATACAAAAATTTTTTTACAAACGACAAAAACAAAAAACAAAAAGCAATGAAACATTTCGACAACAAAGCAATTTCAAGAATGTCAAAGTTTAGCACCAAATATTAACTCAATCGTTGATCTATTCAAAAAATGCTTGTGTCTGCTAATAAGAAAATGTTAAGCTAGCTCTTCTGTCCAATATAAATGATACAGTATTGATGGTTATTTTTGTTTCAATAAAATTACCATATTAAGGTTGAAGACAAGAGAGGTATGGATGTAGATCTCTATTATGGAATAGAAGAGACCAGAGATGAAGTAAAGGGAAACTCGAATTAGTCAGGTCAACAGCTTAAGAACTGAATTTTTTCTTTCAGAGTGAACAAAATACTGTTATTATAATTCTACTTTGGATTTATTGTTTATATTTTAATTGTTTCATCACTGGACTGTGGCCATGCTGGTGCAGCACCTTGAAGAGTTTAGTCAAACTTAGGCTTTTTCTATCATTTCCTTTCGCTGAACAGCTAAATTACAGGGACACAAACAAGCTAACACTGATTGTCAGCCAGTGGTGTGGCACAAACACAAGTATAAACACACACACACACACAGATATATATATGTATATATCATCATCATCATCATCGTCGTTTAACGTCCGCTTTCCATGCTAGCATGGGTTGGACGATTTGACTGAGGACTGGTGAACCAGATGGCTACACCAGACTCCAATCTGATCTGGCAGAGTTTCTACAGCTGGATACCCTTCCTAACGCCAACCACTCAGAGAGTGTAGTGGGTGCTTTTACGTGCCACCAGCATGAAGGCCAGTCAGGCGGTACTAGCAACGGCCACGCTCAAAATGGTGTATTTTATGTGCCACTCGCACAAGAGCCAGTCCAGCGGCACTGGCAGCGATCTTGCTCGAAAGCCCTTACACATGTCGTGGGTGCAAGTGCCAGAAAGGTGACACTGGGCACAG
>NC_068987.1:81938607-81951077 GCF_001194135.2 Octopus bimaculoides
GGGTGCCAGTTATTGAATTTAACTCGATTTCGATTTCACTTGCCTCAACAGGTCTTTGCAAGTGGAGTTTAGTGTCCAATGAAGGAAGGTACGCATAAGTGGACTGGCTGGAGAGAGAGAGAGAGAGAAAGAGTCCAATGGGTAAACTATCGCTATTTTATATTTTTAATATCGTGCATGTGCATTGTTTGTTTTTGATTTTGTCGATTACACTGTGTAGTAGGGTCAGTTGGGCACCAACAGTGAAAAAAACAGCACCATGACACAAGTCACTCTGCTAGGAATTTTTAGATGTAGATCCAATGATGAATGCAAAGTATCGCTGATGATGCCTGGTAGCCATAAGTGGTGAACATACTCCGCAGACACATTACCTAGGATTTACCCTCAAACAAGGTTTGGATACTGCAATTAACATCTACTTTCTAAACTTTTCAAGCTAACCTGTCTTATCTCTTGACTTTTCTTTCTTCCTTATCGCATACCTTGTTGTCAGCTGGGCATTATTATTATCATTACTATTATTTTTTTTTTGCATTAGGAATAACATCCAGCCATACAAACCATATGAAACAGACAATACAGTCCTTGGGCCCATCTGATCTAGTCAAACCATCCAACCCATACCACCATAGAACATTATCCTCATCACCATCGTCATCATCATCATCATCATTTAACATTTCTTTTCCATGCTTTCATGAGTTGGAAAGTTTCACAGGAGCTAGAAAGCTGCACCTCACTCCAATTGTCTATGTTTGGTATGGTTTCTACAGCTGGATGCCCTCCCTAATGCCAATAGTTTGACTGAGTATACTGGGTGCTTTTTACATGGCAACATGGACATTAAATGATGATGATGACGATGATGATTAGTTTGTCTTTATTAACAGAAAGTCTTACATGAAAATGAAATGAAACTCCACAACCCCAACCAAGATGGAAACACTTTGTAGAAACATAATATTTTTTAATATCGAAAATTATTTAACCTAGATAATATTGTCCAGGGCTTTTCATGTGAATTAAAGTTAGATGGAAAATTTTGTAAAAGCTACAAGTTTCAATAGAAATGCTTTCAAATATATGATGAGAAAAATGAAAATAAAATTATGCAATTTTTTTTAGATGAACAACATTGGTAGTTTACTGAGTTTATTTTATTTGTGATGCACTTCGAAGTAAACAGAAGTATTTTGGTGCACTTTGTTCATGAAGTCAAAAAAATGTAGGAAAAATGGTATTTATATATTTTAGTATATAAATGTAAATAATTTAAGCTACATTATTATTTACTTCTGTATTCAATAATGAAGCATAGTTCACAAGATTTCATATTCACTATTTTGGTTTATAGTGTTTACATTTTTAAACATGATTTTGGTTTGGCCTTAAGTTTGTGTTCTTTCAGTTCCTCATAAATTTGTTCTGGTCTGGAACCAATGTTTGCTGTCAGTAAATAATATTGACTAGTTTCTGATAAAGGAAGCAAAACTTTCTAATCAACTCAGAGTTACCACTCTTGGTATCTGGTGCTGAAGTGAACTAATGAATTTGAAATGCATCCATCAGTCCAAAAGAAGGTGTGTTAACTGACTTTGGCACTCTGATACCTTTTGACCTTAACAAAAAGGTATTTCTACATGACAAACTGCGGTGAAAAGCCTTTACAGGTTCAAATATTTCCCAAGCATATTTGAACAAGCCTTAAGTTTATATTCTTTCTTTCACTATTTCATGCATCTACTCACAAATAATTTTATTATATGTGTGGCAGTCATCCAACTGACGATTTAATTAACTAACCTCCTTCTGCCAAATTTGTGGTCTTATGTCTCTAACAAAAATTTCAACATATATTTCCTTGACACACCTAGATATAACTTGTAGCACACAAGTGTGCCTGTTACTCCATTTGGGGAGCACTGTACAAGAAATACAGAAAGGAATTCTTCATGAAAGGTAGAGAAAATTCTAAAATAAATAAAGCTAAGAACAGAAGAAACTTTTAGTTCTCAGAGATGTCATGAATGTGCTATCACAATATAAAATTTCTTGAAAGCTTATAACAAAATGGCTATAAAAAGAATGCTATTAAAAATTCATATAGTGCATTCCCATCTTGACACATCCCCCCACCAATATGGAAATGCTGGTGATAAGCTTGAACAAAGATTATATCATAATATTATTTTGATGCAATGCCAATGTGAAGGAGGATATAATCCAAATATGATGGGTAATTCTTGTTGGTGAAACAATAAACTAATGTACAAAAGTAAAGTGAACATTCAGTTAAATTGTTTCAATGTTTTACCAGGGATTTTTATTTCATCTGTCTTTATGTTCTGAGTTCAAATTCCACCAAGGATAACTTTTTGCCTTTCATTCTTTTGGGGTTGATAAAATAAGCCCCAGTTGAGTATTGAGATCAATGGCATCAACTAGCCCCTTTTCACCCAAATTTCAAGCCTTAAGTCTATTGTAGAAATGATCATTATCATTATTGAGCGCAGTACATGCCAACAAAGTGACACTGTGGTACAAATATACGAAGCCCAGTATACCCCTCATGACTAACTGTCTGATAAGGGTACACCAGGCACATGTATCACAACCATATGTTCAGGACATGGTGATCTCATATCAAAGTAAACAGTGCATGATTTTACTGGTGGGGCCCAGTTAAAATTTTCTTCAGGTTGAGTAGCCCATCCTATTCAAAAGTAGCCTGAATAAGATTTGTTTAAGGATGATGAATGAAACACCTATGTTTCCAGAGGTGAATTATTCAAACCCTGACGCACTCCTCTCAACACATGGCTACCATGCACACCAACTACTTCTGCTCATGATCAGAATGCACATATCATCAACCACCAAGGGACATGCTCAACTGCTTAAGGTCAAGCAAATGACAAGCAAATCTGTGGTATTGAGCAGAATATTTGCTACAGTCCAGCTTTTATACCAAGACAAAACAATGTACATGATAATACTTCCAATCAGTTAAGATTGAAAGCATGAGAGCCACTGCTTGGTTAATTATTATTATTATTATTATTATTATTATTATTATTATTATTATTATTATTATTATTATTATTGTTATTATTATTATTAAGGCATTGAGCAAACAGAATTGCTAACATGTTGGGCAAAATGCTTTTCAGCATTTCATCCATTTTCATGTTCTGAGTTCAAATCCTGCCAAAGTCGACTTTGCCTTTCATCCTTTCAGGGTTGTTGAAATATGTACCAGTTGAGTACTGACTTACCTTCACCCCTCAAAAATTGCTGGCCTTGTGCCAAAATTTGTAATTATTATTATTATCCTTTAGGAGTCAATAAATTAAGTACAAGTGAAACACAGGGGGTTGATGTAATCAATCAGTCCCCTTCCACCAAATTTCAGGCTTCCTGTCTTTAGTAGAAAGGGTTATTATTATTGTTATTATTATTTTATCAGTCTCTTTTGTCAAACTACCATGTTACAAGGACATAAACAAACTATCAGCAGTTGTCAAGTGAGAGACATACACACACACACATGCATACATCAAAACATACATACATATATATATATATATATATATAGTGGTAGCCTAATCTTTTGGCCAACACTGTATATCATCATCATCATCATCATCATCATCATCATCATCATCGCTTAACATCCGCTTTCCATGCTAGCATGGGTTGGATGATTTGACTGAGGACTGGTGAACCAGAAGGCTGCACCAGGCTCCAATCTGATCTGGCAGAGTTTCTACAGCTGGATGCCCTTCCTAACACCAACCACTCAGAGAGTGTAGTGGGTGTTTTTACATGCCACCGGCACGAGGGCCAGTCAGGTGGTACTGGCAACGGCCAAGCTCAAACGGTGCTTTTCATGTGCCACCGGCACAAGTGCCAGTAAGGCGATGCTGGTAACGATCCCGCTCAAATGGTGCTTTTTACGTGCCACCAACATGGAGCCAGACAGCTGCTCTGGCAAAGATCACGCTCGGATGGTGCTGTTAGCGCTCCACTGGCATGGGTGCCAGTCATCAAATTTGGTTTGATTTCAATTTCACTTGCCTCAACAGGTCTTCGCAAGCAGAGTTTAGTGTCCAAAGAAGGAAAGGTTGGCATGGGTGCCAGTCATCGAATTTGGTTCAATTTCAATTTTGATTTCACTTGCCTCAACAGGTCTCTGCAAGCAGAGTTTAGTGCCTGACTGGCACCCGTGTTGGTGGCACATAAAAAACACCCACCACACTCTCAGAGTGGTTGGCATTAGGAAGGGCATCCAGCTGTAGAAACCATGCCAAATCAGATTGATGCAGCTTCCCGGCTTACCAGTTCTCAGTCAAACTGTCTAACCCATGCCATCATGGAAAGTGGACATTAAAGAATGAAGATGATGATGTGGTGCCCCAGCATGACCACAGTCTAATGGCTGAAACAAGTAAAAAATAAAAGATAAGAGAATGCGAATAAGTAGGCTTTACTTTTGTGAGAATAACCTGAATGTTAAAGGTTTAAAATATAATCGTGACATGAAACTTTAATGGGAAATTAAATATTTGAAATATGGTGTGGAACCAATAATGGCTTAAATATATATTATTTTTTCCAATGTCATTAAAAGAGAAAATTAAAATTTGATGACCACTATAATCTTTTTTACTCTAGGCACAAGGCCTGAAATTTTGGGGGAGGGGGCTAGTCAATTAGATCGACCTCAGTACGCAACTGGTACTCAATTTATCGACCCCGAAAGGATGAAAGGCAAATTTGACCTCAGCAGAATTTGAACTCAGAACATAAAGACAAAGGAAATACTGCTAAGCATTTCACTAGGCACGTTAACAATTCTGCCAAGTTGCTTCTTTATCTCCACAAACATATTCTTTTCTACCGTAGGCACAAGGCCCGAAATTTTGGGGGAGGTGGCTAGTCAATTAAGTACCAGTACACAACTGGTACTTAATTTATCGACTCCCCCCTCCCCCTCCGAAAAGATGAAAGGGAAAGTCGACCTCAGCGGAATTTGAACTCGAAGACTTATTGAGGCAAGCGAAAGCGAAATCGGGATGGCACCTGTGCCCAGCGTCGCCTTTCTGGCACTTGTGCCCGTGACATGTGTAAGGATTTTCGAGTGAGATCGTTGGCTGGCTCTTGTGCGGGTGGCACATAAAATACACCATTTTGAGCGTGGCCGTTGCCAGAACCGCCTGACTGGCCTTCGTGCAGGTGACACGTAAAAGCACCCACTACACTCTCTGAGTGGTTGGCGTTAGGAAGGGCATCCAGCTGTAGAAACTCTACCAGATCAGACTGGAGCCTGGTGTAGCGATCCTGTTTCACCAGTCCTCAGTCAAATCGTCCAACCCATGCTAGCATGGAAAGCGGATGTTAAACAATGATGATGATGATGATGAAGAATGTAAAGACAAACGAAATACTGCTAAGCATTTCGCACAGCGTGCTAAAATTTCTGCCAGCTCACCACCTTTGATGACCATTATAATAAATACATTTGGAATGAGTGTTATTGCATCTAAAAGAAGCATCGGTTGTGTGTGAGTGTAAGTATGTGTGTGTGTATATATGTGATTTAAAGTACAGTGTCTAAGAGGTTAAGGCAATGGTCCTGAGTTCAATCAAGGACTGGTGATATTGATTTAATTTTTGTCTTTTTAATTTCATATTGTTGAAATGGAGTCTGTTTTTGGTTGTTTCTCTCTCTCTCTCTCTCTCCATTTTTTTTTTTTGTACTTTACTAATCAGTGGAAGAGTGGCAGTAACTCTAACTTATAAAAGTCCTGCAGAATGAAATTATTGGGAAGAAAAATCTTAAATTGAAATATGAATTCAAATCAGCAGTTTATTTGTTTTTAAGTGAAAAAATTTTATTTTCACTTCTTTTTTTTTCTTATTGGATTTTGGTTTGAGTTGAATTTCAATTTCCTTTTTTGAAAAATTCTTGATTCACTGTCACCATCTCACTAATTTTGGTTTCAGGCGATACTTTGGTATTCATCAAATTGAAATTTCAAACTGAAAGAGGGGGGGGGGAGATCAAGTCCAAATTCTTATCTCTGGTTCAAATTTCACTAATTTCAAAATATTTTCTTTTTAATGTATGTAACTTTACAGGCTTCAATTTATTTGATTGAAAACAAGCTTTGCCATTCTTCATTCTTGTTTTGTGATAGGAATGAAATCCATCTCTTAATATTCCATCAATATTTAAAGATTTGCAAAGGATACCAAATCTATGCCAGCATGATACAATTGATATGAAACAATAGAACATAATCTATTGTACTATATCAATATCTACTGTATTATTTTCTGTACTGTGGAATCGATTGCATATCCTTCTCACTCCAAAATATTTGCTATCTCTCAGTTTTCTACACTCTATCAAAATACTCACCAAACAATGGCAGTAAAATATACATGGAATGGCTGTACCAAAATGTTGACTGTGGCAAATATTAACTTAATAGTTTATCCTTAAACACCTTTTGTATATAATTGACAAAAGTACATGCTAGGGTCATGCATGATGCTGTAATTAAAATAATACAAGGTTAATAACATTGGTATCAAAGTTCCATCTCCTTTTTTTTGTGTGTTTTGGTACATTATTTTGTTATTTTGTATCCTGCTTCCTACTCAATTCTTTGTGTTTTCCTACAATGAAAAATCTTCAATTATCTATTTCCATTGGTGCAGATCATTTATTTATTTAAAAAAAAATAATACATTGCAATGGTTAAACACTTCTGTTATATTGGAAATGGCAGCTCTGGTTCCAGATACCATTATGGGTTTCAGGTATTATCATAGATATGTGTGGGAAATTGGTAGATGGAAACAATAGTTGTGTAATGATATATTGTGTGTCTCTGAGTTCAAATTCCACCAAGGTTGACTTTGCCTTTCATCCTTTCGGGGTTGATAAATTAAGAACCAGTTGCATACTGGGGTCGATCTAATCGATTACCCCACCCCGCCCCCCAAATTTCGGGCCTTGTGCCTAGAGTGGAAAAGGATATATTGTGTTAGCCTGTGGCCATGTTGGGGCACCATCTTGAGTGACATTTTAGTTGAATAAATTGACCCCAGTACTTATTATTATTTGCCTGGTACCTATTCTATCAGTCTCCTTTGCAGAACTGTTAAGTTACAGGGATGTAAACACATGAGTACCAGTTGTCAAATGGTTGGGCGTGGGACAAACACACATTTATATATACGATGGGCTTCTTTCAGTTTCCGTCTGCTAAATCCAGTTGTCAAATGGTTGAGGATGAAACAAACACACACACACACATGCATATCTATATCTAAGATGGGCTTCTTTCAGTTTCCATCTGCTAAATCCGCTCACAAGGCTTTGGCAGGCCTAAGGTTATAGTAGATAACATTTGCCCAAGGTGTCACACAGTAGGACTGAACCCCAAACCATGTGGTTGGGAAGCAAGTTTCTTACCCTATAGCCAAGCCTGTAATCATGTGATTGGCCAGACTATTGGACATTGTTATACATTGCTGGTCACAATGTACTTTGCATCATTTTAACTTTTGAATGAAGCCACCCTGCTGGCTACTCAAGCAGGCCAATGTTGCCCCTAACTGGAAGGCTAATCTATCACAGGGTTACCCATTTACTATTGAGCTGAATGGGGCAACATGAAATGAAGTGGTTTGCTCAAGAACACAACATGCAGATAGTCTGGGAATTGAAACAATGATCTCATGCTTACAAGTGCAACACACCTAACAACTAGGCTGATGTATGCGTGCACACTTACGTATGTGTGTGTGTTTGTTTGTCCATCACCACCACTTGACACCAATGTTGGTTTGTTTACATCATAGGTTCTCAAAGTGGGCACTACCACCTCCTGGTGGGCGTTGAGAGGGTCCAGGTGAGTGCTGGTATCTATGGGGGCTGTAAAGAAAAAGGAAGCATTGGGAAAAAGGCAGTGGATTGGAGGAACGCTATGAATTTATATCATTATAATATTGTATACAAGTCATATATTATATTAAATATCAAATGATTCATAGTATATGTAAATTACTCTTTTACTTGTTTCAGTCATTTGACTGTGGCCATGCTGGAGTACCACCTTTAGTCGAGCAAATCGACCCCAGGACTTATTCTTTGTAAGCCTAGTATTTATTCTATCAGTCTCTTTTGCCGAACTGCTAAGTTATGGGGACGTAAACACACCAGCATCGGCTGTCAATCGATGTTGGGGGCACAAACACAGACACACAAACACACATATATAGATACATATCCATATATATATGATGGGCTTCTTTCAGTTTCCGTCTACCAAATCCACTCACAAGGCTTTGGTCGGCCCGAGGCTATAGTAGAAGACACTTGCCCAAGGTGCCACGCAGTGGGAATGAACCCGGAACCATGTGGTTGGTAAGCAAGCTACTTACCACACAGTCACTCCTGCGCCTTAGTAAAATATTCATACATAAAAGTAGGGGTGGGGGGCACTAAGGGTATTATGTGGCCATGAGGTGGGCGATGGCCCAAAATGTTCAAGAACCTCTAGTTTACATCCTTGTAACTTAGCAGTTTGTCAAAAGAGACTGATAGAATAAGTACAACACTTAAAAATAAATACTGGGGGTGATTTGTTCAACTAAGTCTATCAAGGAAGTGCTCCAGCATTGCCACAAGTAATGGCTGAAACAAGCAAGAGATAAAACGATTCTGCTGCAATGGAAAACTTCAATTATGTGTTTCCATTGACGCAGATCATTTATTTATTTAAAAAATAATACACTGCATAGTTAGATACTTCTGTTATATTGGAAATGGCAGTTCTGGTGCCAGATATCATAATCGGTAAAGTATTATTATAAAACATGCTCAAAATAATTGAAACAAACTTATAAAGTTCCACCTAAATAGTAATTCAATGAAACACAAAAGTACACAAGTTCTGTACTCTAATTCACAGATTCAAATTCAACTAAAGGAATCATAGTATGGCATTAAATAAGCGAACCCCTATGTGGTTGCTTGGTATACTAGTAGTAGCAGCTAAATCTTCCTCAAATTAAAGCTTGTAATGGCTGATAGAATCAGTACCAGATTTATAAAAAGTAAAGACTGGGGTTGGATTTTCAAATGCAGCTTAAGACAATGCTCCAGCAAGGCCACAGTGCAATGACTGAAATGATTGAAATGAGTAAAAGATAAAAGGTAAAAGATTAACGATTAAAGACACAAACTTAAAAAAACAAAAGATAATTAAAGCCTATGATGTACAAACGACTTGATGATCAAGGCTGGAATGGCTTTGGTTACAGCTCTACTGGCCCTGGGTTATAAAGCAACCATGTTGCTTTGAGTAATGATCATAATTTTTTTTAGATTTGATGCATTTAAGAAGTAAGAAAAAAGGGAGAAAATATCCATTTAAAAATGAAGTGGCTGGTATTATAAAAAAGATTTCAAGCCACAAAAATACAACTCCAAGATAAAATTTGATCCTCAAAGACAGAAGTGGAGTGAAGAGAAGAGAGACAAAGAGAGAGAGAGAAACAGGGGAGAGGGAGACAGAGAAAGAAAGAGGGTGTGTGTGTGTATGTGTGTGTGTGTGTGTGTGTATTTTATGCTTCGGTGTGGGTGTGTGTATTCATTTACTCGACCTAACAATTAATGTGATTTGTTTAAATCATCCCATAACTTAGTGGTTCGACAAATAGTGTTGAGAAAATTAAGTACCTGACTTAAAGTCCAGACCCAAATATATTTACTAAAAACAAAGGTAATTAGTTGGGATTTTTGTTAGGAAAAACTGAAAAAATATGAAATAATTTACTCTGAAAATCTTCATTGCTTTTCACTAAAAGTCAGCTGAAAGTCATAGTTCACTCTTCTAATGTAGTTGGCTGAGGAGATCTAATAAGACTGAAACATATCTAGAGTTGTCATTGAGATTATCAAAGATCTGATCCACTCCTCCACTGCATACTCCTTTCCCATACATTTTAATCCTTTAGTGTTCACATTATTCTGCCATAATTAATGCTTTTTTATCCACATTGTTTTGAACTAATCAAGCATTATCTTGTAGTTATGAGATTTTGATGAGGTAGCTGTTAATTTTTAAAACGATATTGTAGGGTTGGTGTGAGAGACCAGATCTGGCCAGTTTGAACATAGAATAGGCAGAATACTTTTGGCCGGATATGGCCGGTTTAAATGCTAAAGGGTTAAAATAAATTTGGGTTTCAGAGTTTGTATCTCTTGTCTTTTTTTTTTTTGTCTTTAGGTGAGAATTAGCATTAATGCTAATGATTTCCTTTTTATCTTTTCATTATGGGTATAATTTTGATTGATTAAAAAGTTATTTTTGGTTCACTCCATTAAGCAGGAAACCTAAGGGAAGACCACAAGCAAAATGGTTGGCTAAAATCCCAAATCTCAGTTAGTCATGCTTGAGAGAATCTAGCTGGAAATTGTATCGATGGTTGCTTCTTGATGGTTGTGTAGGACCCTATGGAGGAGGTACCTGAAGACCCTACCTTCACAACTACCCCAGGAATAGTTAGGCAGCAAAAGAAGGTGGATAGATGGATAAATGGTTCCATTAACTGTGTCAACCCCCACCGAACATAATGATCATCAGATGTGAAGGCACATGGCTCAGTGGTTAGAGCATAAGACTCACAATCATGAGGTAGTGAGTTTGATTCCTGGACTGGGCAGTGTGTTGTGTTCTTGAGCAAAACACTTTATTTCATGTTGCTCCAGTTCATTCAGCTGTAGAAATGAGCCACGATGTCACTGATGCCAAGCTGCATCGGCCCCTTCACCTTTCCCTTGAATAACATCGGTGGCTTGGAGAAGAGGAGGCTGGTATGCATGGACAACTGCTGGCCGACCAGAAACAACCTTGCCCGGATTTGTGTCTCGGAGGGTAACTTTCTAGATGCAATCCCACAGTCATTCATGACCAAACAGGGTCTTTAACCTTTACCCTAATCATGATATATTTTCATCCAGTATGATAGTAATCCTACTTTGCTGTGATGCTATATTTGTATCTCTTTTTACAAGAAAATAGTTATATTTATCAAACAAATGAAATTCTTTGGTGCTAATTTACTTGATTTCCACAGTAAGCTCCCTACCGCCACTTGTCCAAGCCATTCATTTCTGTTTCTGTTCAATCCAAGTAGTTCATTTGTATATCAAATAAAATGACCTCAAGAATTACATTAGCTGTTCAGTAATTCAATATAGCTGTGTATATATTTCTATCAATATTTGATTCTGTTTGAAAACAATCTTTTATGGATGCAGCTGTATTCTGATTGGAAAAATATTGAAATAAATTTCACCATAATTATACAGTCTTCAACTTCTTGAAAGCATTTATCTGCAGAATAGTTGGTGCAATAAATCTGCAGCATGTTAGCAGGAATATTTTAAATATTAATACATATTTATCATCATTTTAAAGTCATATTTCTATTGCTACTACTTGTATTCATAACTGAGAATCACTCTTACCGAATTAAACTATATATATTTAAATCACATCTTAGGCTGCAACCACCACCATCGCTACAACATAAATAAATGTCAAGTGAAATTAATGTTAGTATTCTAGTAGAAAAGATGACAAACTCAGAAACGTAGACTGTGAGAAGTTTTTATTATGATCCGAGCAGAAGGTATATTTATAAGTAGATAATATCTGCTTGAAATCCAAATAATGACTTTTCACATTGGAACTCTACTGCCATTAGAATCATAGTGAAAGCATTCTTATCCTGCATCTCAGTGCTAAAGCTTAGAGCAAGATCTTATCACATTGAGTGCATATTTGGGAATGGAAGTTCTTAAATTTGTTTGAGATAAATACTTACTTTAAATCACTTATTTAGCAATAGTTCAACATGGAGAATTTCAGTGTCTTTTATTCTTTATTCTTGTACTAGTTTCAGTTTTCTAGAATGTGGCCATGCTGGAGCTCTGCTTCCAAGAATTTAATCAATCATATTTACCTCTGTACCTATTTTTAAGTCAGTGTACTACTTAGTTTATTGAATGCTATTTGTTGAACTGTTAAGTTATAGAACACAGACAAATTGCACCACTTGTTAAGCAGAGTAAACCTAAACAAAGACACACACACTATTGCGTTAACATCCACTTTTCCATGCTCGCGTGAGTTAGAAGGAGTTTATTCAGGTAGATTTTCTATGCCGAGTGCCCCTCCTATCACCGACACTCCCCTGTTTCTAAACAAGGTAATACTTGCTCATGGCTAAACACAACCTCAAAGAACATTGCAAATTAATGACACTGCCTGCATGACAGTAACACTTGTTTACAGCTGTCATGTGACTTACACACACACACATGTACATACATCCATATATATGTATATATGTGTATGTGTGTATGTGTATGTATATATATA
>NC_068987.1:81951647-81952567 GCF_001194135.2 Octopus bimaculoides
TATATACACACACACATACACTCTCTGAGTGGTTGGCGTTAGGAAGGGCATCCAGCTGTAGAAACTCTGCCAAATCAGACTGGAGCCTGGTGTTGCCATCCGGTTTCACCAGTCCTCAGTCAAATCGTCCAACCCATGCTAGCATGGAAAGCGGACGTTAAACGATGATGATGATGATGATGATGATACACACGTGTTCAGAGGATTCTATGGATTCAAATACTGTATTACAAATTAAATGTATAATGTATATGTATATATAAATGTGTGTGTGTGTGTGTGCATTCATACACTTTTCTCTTTTACTTGTTTCAGTCATTTGACTGCAGCTATGCTGGAGCACCGCCTTTAGTCGAGCAAATCGATCCCAGGACTTATTCTTTGGAAGCCTAGTACTTATTCTCTCGGTCTCTTTTGCCAAAGCGCTAAGTTATGAGGATGTAAACACACCAGCATCGGTTGTCAAGCGATGTAGGGGGGACAAACACAGACACAAACATATACACACACATACATATATATACGACGGGCTTCTTTCAGTTTCCGTCTACCAAATCCACTCACAAGGCTTTGGTCGGCCCGACGCTATTGTAGAAGACACTTGCCCAAGGTTCCACGCAGTGGGAATGAACCCGGAACCATGTGGTTAGTAAGCAAGCTACTTACCACACAACCACTCCTGCACATGTATATATACTTTTTTTTAAAAAGCAGCAAAAATATCAATAAAACTGTTACTCAGAGTTTAGATTCTAAACAAAACTGTCCGACGAACAAGAACAAGAAACTCTGAGTAACAGTTTTTGTGATATTTTTGCTGCTTTTTAATAAAGTGTATTACTCTACCTCTGGTATTTGAGTATTATTTTTTCCAACTTGTTTTGCATTTATGTGCTTACTCCAGTGTATGTATATATATA
>NC_068987.1:81952607-81953978 GCF_001194135.2 Octopus bimaculoides
ATATATATATATATATATATATATATATATATATACAGGGGTTGGACAAAATAATGAAAACACCTTAAAATTTCAAACAAATTTATTTTAATATGGGGTGGGACCACTTTGGCAGTAATTATAGCTTGAATTCTACGAGGTATGGACTTGCACAAAGTTTGAATTGTTTCCAAAATGATTTTTGTTCATTTTTCTACTAAAACAGTCTCCAGTTCTTGTAGCGATGATGGTGAACGATATCAACTCCTTACTTGTTTTTCTAAAATGCACCGTACATATTCAATAATATTGAGATCTGGGGACTGTGGTGGCCAGATAAGATGTTCAACTTCACTAGAATGTTCTTTGTGCCTTCAGTAGCAACTACAGCTGTGTGAATTGGTGCATTGTCATCCTGAAAGATTGTGCTTCCCTCCAGAAACTGTTCCGCAACCATAGGTTGAATTTAATCAGATTAAATGCTTAAATAATCTTGACTATTAATTCCTGCCATGAAGGGAAACCATTGAGCCGGCATATTTCCAAGATATAGCCCCCCCAGATCATCATAGATCTTCCTCTATGTTTAACAGTTGGAAGAAGGCAGTCTGGGTCAAATGCTTCTTTTGGCTGTCTCCACATGTATATTCGGCCAGTGGCCGGATATAAGATAAAAGATGACTCATCCAAGAAAATAACATTCTTCTGCTAATCTAGGGACCAATTCTGTAGGTTTTTACTCCACTCTAAATGCTTTCCAACGTTTGTTTCTGAAGGTAGTGGGTTTCTGACGGTAGCCCTCCCGTGAAATCTGGCTTTGTGCAATTCCTGGAGAACAGTTTTTGTGGAAACTGGGTTCTCAAGGTGGTCATTAAGTTCTGCAGTAATTTTGGGAGCTGTACTTTTGTGATTTTGGAAGGTGTACTTTTGTGATACTTTCTAACAATTTACATAAGAGTCCGACGGTCCCTATCTGAAATTTTGGCTTTCTTCCTGAGTTTTGTTTCGACAAGGAGGTTTTTCCCTCTTTCTCAAAGGCTGTCATTACTTTCGAGATAGTATTTGACCTCTTTGAAAGTTCAATAGATCTGTCATTTTAATGAATTTTAATTATCCTTTACTGATGATATCTGAAAAGAAACAGCAATTTTGGCAAAACATATTAAGCAACACTAATAATAAACCAAAAATCATAAAAATAAACAAGCTTTTGATGGTTTTATAGATATTTCAAAATTATGATGCTTTGATGCAAGGTGTTTCCATTATTTTGTCCAACCCCTACATCATCATCATCATCATCATCGTTTAACGTCCGCTTTCCATGCTAGCATGGGTTGGACGATTTGACTGAGGACTGGTGAAACCGGATGGCAACACCAGGCTCATATG
>NC_068987.1:81954558-81955264 GCF_001194135.2 Octopus bimaculoides
GACCAATCCATGGCCGTTATTTGAAACAACCAATCAAACGAATCCATGTGTTTTAAATTTTATATTTTATATTACTTTCGATTGCATTGTTATCCTTTCTCCATTTCTAACAAAACTGTCCGATGAACGGGAACGTGAAACTCAGAGTAACGGTTTTTTTGTTATATTTCTGCAGCTTTTAAATAAAGTATATATATATATATATATATATATATATAGGCATATATACATACATATATATGTATATATATATTTGCATATATGGGTACAGGACGTCACAAAACGTAAACAACATGAAGTACGAAGACAAGCTTTTTTTGTGAACAGCACACACCTCTCACATATACAATACTCACTCACATACACAACACACACGCACACACGAAAACATACACAATATACACAGACACGCACACACAAAAAATATACACACGCGCACGGACACACACATACAGACACACATAAACACACACGCACATACACATCACAATCCCACACACACACGCACATCCACACACATACACACACACACGCACACACCCCCACATACACACGCACACACACACGCACACGTACCCAACACCTACAACCCCACACAAACACACTCAAACTCAAAAACTGCCTGCTGACCCTCCACTAACTATTGTCCATAAGCACCCACTAACTATTCCTGCTACTAATTCCTTCCACTACGTCACACACACAC
>NC_068987.1:81955673-81957112 GCF_001194135.2 Octopus bimaculoides
TATATATATATATATATATATATATATATATATATGATGGGCTTCTTACAGTTTCTGTCCACTAAATCTACTCACAATGTTTTGGTCAGTTCAATGCAGGTGCAAAGCAGCAGGATTAAATCTAAAGCCATTTGGTTGGAAAGTAAGCTTCTTAATCACAAAGCCACATTTTGTGCCTATATACATAAGCACACATACATACACACATAATGATATGCATATATGCAATTTAAGAAATTCTTTATGCAATTCAAGTAGTGCTAATGGTGAAAAAAAAAAATAAAACCCACAAAAATATAAACGCTAAAGGAAAAACAAAAGCCATAAAAAAAAAAAACCAACAGACAACAATGTAAGGTGAAATTGTAGACTTTAATTTAGTTCAACATGTAGTCTTAATGTTAAATATCATAGCTCGTGATAAATTTTCAAAGACATATTTACCAAAATCACATTTGTGCAGAAGAAAACAATTATAGCATTTACATATTCTTTAGCTTGAAGCTGTTGGACTACTTTATCGATATAAACTTCAGTTTTCTGTGGCATAATTCTTATCAAATGCTGCAACTTAAAATATTTCATACTCCCTTACTGTTAAACAGACAGATTCACCATGAAGATTCTTATGACGCTGAAATAAAAAATGAGAAAAAAAAATTAAATTAAAAGACAAGAAAGTAAGGTATTGACAGTAGTGGTGATGGTGGTTGTTGTTGTTGTTGTGGTGGTGGTGGTAGTGGTGAAGCCATACATAAGGTGGAATATAATTTATATATTAAATGATACCGAATCAATGATAAAAGCACAAAATCTGAAAGAAGAAATAGATTTAAGTAAAATGCCAGGTGGACAGATAATGAAACACTAATACATTTCATATTATTTTGCAACATGAAGTAAAGAAAAAAAAACGAAAAATAAAAAAAATAATGCCAGTTCTATGAGAGATGTATTTTCTTTGGTAGGAAATTATATGCTGAGATTCTGAGAGTATAAAGTCTATGAAAACAGGAACAGAAATAGTGATGCAAAAATCAAATGGAAATAAGGAAGAGGAAATTCAGTAGTAAACAGAATTCTTGGCTTGTAGATCATGTGTTGGCATTTTATTCTTATGTTTATTTTGTATTTTCGTTTGTTTATTTGTTGTTGTTGTTGTTGTTTGGTATTTTATTTCTTTTTCTTTTTCTTTTTTTTGGTCACATCTCTGCTAGTTTGTGTGTTGTGTCTTCACTTTGGTACATCTCTATTTATAACTGCATAATACAAATATTTACACTCTAAAAGAGCAAGATAATATAATGAGATGAATAGAGTAAAATGTACCTCCTCCACCTACTCCTCCTACTACTACTACTTCTTCTTCTTGTAAGTCAGACTTTTATGGTTGACAGAAAGAGAATATATATATATATATATATATATATATATATACA
>NC_068987.1:81957130-81959220 GCF_001194135.2 Octopus bimaculoides
ATATATATATATATATATATATATATATATATATATATATATATATATATATACATATATATATATACACACACACACACACATATAGATATACATATACACACACACACATGCATAAATATATATATACATGAATAAACACACACATATATATGTACATACGTACATATGCATGTATACATATATGTGAGTGTGTGTGTATATATATATAAAAATATATATATATACATACATATGTATATCTATACATACATATATATGTGTGTGTGTGTGTATGTATTTATGCATGTTCGTGTACATATGTATCTATGTGTATATATACATATATGTATATATATATATATATGTATATATACACATATATAAATATATATATATATATATATATATATATATATATATATATATATATATTTATATATATACATATATAAATATATATATATATATAAAATGTATGTATGTATATATAAATACACGCACACACACATATATATATATAAAAGACAGGTGCAGAATTAAACAGTGATTTATTATCCACAGTATGACAATGAGTCAGATAGATACATTGTATCTACACTGAATTTATTTCTTTTTAATTTATATTTTAAGTCTTACTTCATTAAACTTACACTGACGGATGAAAGATTTCTGCAGACTTTCTGACACGTCTTTGTTTACCTATAATACTTCTAAATAAAGCAGAAAACAAACCTACAACTTATAATTGGCTAGTTGCCTACGACAGATGGATATTTTAGATACACATTTCATTAATGTAGTAGTACACCACATGACTTACTCTTAAAATGTTCATTCTTCTTCAATCCCAAAACTCATCATTCATTCTTGTGACATCTATAGAGAAATAAGACTCAGTAATAAACATCAATATTAAAGCTAAACCAGTAAACTATTTCATTTTTCTCTGTAATATTACGTATGCAGTAATCATTTCAGGATCATTCACAAATAAATTTTACTAGTAAGTAGTAAGGCTGTACAATTTTGGAGCTAATGGATTTTGATTTAGTCCTGAAACCAAAGTCCTTTTAAGAAACACAATGTAACAGCAGGCATTTTATACCATTTCCAAGAAACTCTTATGGATGTTAATAGATATTATAATGGAGCCCCATTAAGAATAAACGGAGAATGCTTTACTGGCTATTGTTTCTTTCAGCAGAACGTTTATGTACACAAATCTCTTTCATGTATTGTGGCCGTCATTGTAGTCGATGATGTTGTTGCTGCTGTAGTTGTTGTTGTTGTTGTTTAAATGTAGGTCAGCCCTGGTCAAGCAGACCTATGATCAAAGATATTCTTAGCTCTGACCAATTCCTCTTTTCTGATATAATTGATCTCACAAAAAGAGTGTCATTACCCCATGGATATCTTTTGTCTTTTACTTGTTTCAGTCACTGGACTGTGGCCATGCTGGGGCACCACCTTGAAGGGTTTTACTTAAACAAATTCACTCAAGTACTTATTTTTAGGTCTGGTACTTATTGTATCGATCTCTTTTGACAAACTTCTAAGTTACTGAGATGTAAAGAAACACCAGTTGTGTGAGGAGTGACAAACAGACACAAAGACACACACACATGCATACATACATATATGATGGGCTTCTACACATTTTCTGTCTACCAAATTCACATGCAAGGCATTGATCAGTAGAAGACACTTGCTCAAGGTGCCACACAGTGGGGCCAAACCCAAAACTATATGGCTGTAAAGCAAGCTCCTTAACTGTACAGCCGTGCCCCTCCATATTAAGAATTCTAGCTTACTCTTAACTACAGCATGTTCTCATGATTGCCACAGTTATCTCAACTCCTCGTATAAAACTGATTGATAAAGTGGCTGATATTGAAATATAATGAGATATGTTATCAATGATAACATGCCCTCTCTAAAAACCAGTATATGAGTACCTGTATTTTGTAACACATATATTTTTAGACAAGTATATATATATATATATATATATATATATATATATATATATAGATAGATAGATAGATATCTAATATAATAGATGTGAAAACTAATTTCTGTGTGTCAGTGTGTCACACTTTGACCCCCTC
>NC_068987.1:81960021-81961170 GCF_001194135.2 Octopus bimaculoides
GCGGTACTGGCAATGGCCACGCTCGAAATGGTGTCTTTTATGTGCTACCCGCACAAAAGCCAGTCCAGGGGCACTGGCAACGATCTCGCTCAAAAACCCTACGAAGGCCAGTCAGGCAGCACTGGCAACGGTCACGCTCAAAATGGTGCATCTTATGTGCCACCCGCACAAGAGCCAGTCCAGGGGCACTGGCAACGATCTCACTTGGCTTGCCGGGTCTTCTTATGCACAGCACATATACATCGTCGTCGTCGTTTAACGTCCGCTTTCCATGCTAGCATGGGTTGGACGATTTGACTGAGGACTGGTGAAACCAGATGGCTACACCAGGCTCCAATCTGATTTGGCAGAAATATATATATATGTGTGTAGACATACATATATATATATGTGGCTACTTTATAATTGAACTTTCTATGGATTGGTAACTAACCAATATTTTCATTGGATTTTATTATCTTTCAATGAGGTTTATAACCTTTACTTGAATTTATATATATACAGGGTTGGCCAAAAGTCACCCGACAGTAAATCAAAATACCATAAATACTATCTGTAATTCTGTATTGACTCGAATGCATCACTCAAGAGGGAATTCAGTTTGAACAATTTTCATAATGTTTCATATTTAGATGCCTTTATTAAATTCAAACATAACTAAATCTTATAATTAAATGGTTTTGATTTACTGTCAGGTGACTTTTGGCCAACCCTGTATATATACGAGGGTGAGTCAATAAGTAATGCCAGTTTGTTTAGGACAGGTGTAATTACCAACACAGGAACATGTATCAAAATGAAGTTGGTCCTCTGTGGATCACATCCCTATCTCAACATAGTCACCGTTTCTCTAAATAGCAGTATTCCACCTTCGAATGAGAGCATGTATCCCTGCCCCGTAAAATTCTGTTGACTGTTCTTTGAGCCACTTCTTCACTACAGTTTTCACTTCCTCGTCACTGGACTATCATCTCTTCGGCCCCATGAAAGAAGGTTTGAGAGACAAGCATTATTCCAGTGACGAGGAAGTGAAAACTGTAGTGAAGAAGTGGCTCAGAGAACAGTCAACAGAATTTTACGGGGCAGGGATACATGCTCTCATTCGAAGGTGGAACATTGCTATTGAGAGAAACAGTGACTATCTTGAGC
>NC_068987.1:81961540-81969224 GCF_001194135.2 Octopus bimaculoides
GGCCGTTTTCGTGCGGGTGACACGTAAAAGCACCCACTACACTCTCTGAGTGGTTGGCGTTAGGAAGGGCATCCAGCTGTAGAAACTCTGCCAAATCAGACTGGAGCCTGGTGTTGCCATCCGGTTTCACCAGTCCTCAGTCAAATCGTCCAACCCATGCTAGCATGGAAAGCGGACGTTAAACGATGATGATGATATATATATATATATATATATGCATATATATAGCTGTATAAAGAAGTGTCACTCGCTAAACGCAAAAGAAACCTGTGAAAGAAACAAACCAAGGAAAAGATGAATGGCAATACACTGTACTTGAGAAGACCCATCATTCACAGCAGAATCTGGGCTCTATCAAGCCTTCCCCTACAACCCACCTTCTGATATCCACTCTTCCATCAATCTTCTGTTACTCCCTCTACTTCACTTTGCCCTACACTCTATTCATATCCTCTGCATCAAACTCATTCCCTATTTCTAATTATCTGTCACACTATTTTCATTCAGTTCACTTACCTATGCATCTAGCTTTTCTGCTCATCACATCTCATTCTTTCTCTCACTTTCCAGGTGGGCAAGCCATTTATTCACCTCTTCAGCAAGACACCTGCTCCTCTCCCTCTACCATAGTTTCTTATTCCTCCTGCTCAGTTGAGGAAGGTGTTATTTTCCCAGTACTTGGCAACCCCAACAGTGCAGGTGCCATAAGGAAGGGCATTAAGCTGTAAAAACCATGCCAAAGCAGATACAGAACTTGGTGGAGCCCTCTGGCTTATCTGTTCATGTCAAGCCATCCAACCCATACCAGCATGGAGAAAAAGGACATTAAATGATGTTGCTGACAATGATGATGACAATGGTGATATTCTTATATATTTCTGTTTTCCTTAACACTATGTCTATAAGAAATGCTTTCTCGTGATGGATAAATTAAAAGAAATTTCAATGATGTATCTGCTTTAAGTATGATACACAGATTGCTATTCTAAACTAATATTACTTCCATTAAACATAATGAATTTTTATTCAGCCCACCAGCTAATTATGATTTTTCGGTCACTGTTTTGTTGCATTAGTAGCAACTGATTTTACATTAACCTGCTGTTACCAGTGGATACTAGCTACTGATGAAGCCCAGAGGCAGAAATGTGCATTTAGCTATGCCACTACAGCTGCTGGACGATTTTTGTCTGCTATTGATATGCTTTTTTTAACATTTTAGATTTACAAGAGATATCATCTCAAAACAACTATCATAGTTTAGCAGGCTTTCAACCATGTATCTGCCTAAAATTTAATTCAAATTGATATATATATATATATATATTTATATGTATATATGTACGTACATACATACATACATACATACATATATATATATATAAACATTGCTTTTATTTCCTTATATATAATCTGATATATTTATAACTAAAGCAAAAACAATCAACAATCATCTAAGTACGAGAGTATTACTCTACACCAAAGGTGATATGGTCCTTTGCAAAAAGTCAACAACTGTTTTGTAGGTTTTTTTTTAGTATTTTCTAAAGCTTAAATGGAAACTCATCTACTTCAATACAGGTTTAGCTTAATACCGACTTTGCTGGCTTTTCTTTGAGAAGTTACTAAGGATAGTTAGAATCACAATGAGGATTACTTGCCAGGAAACTTAAAAGAGATCATGGTGAGAAGATTATTGAAATGGATACAAAATGCTCTGCAGAACAAACAGAGGAAGATTTTATGGTGCATTAAAATTACCAAGAATCTAACCTAATTTTTGTTTTCATTTCATGCTTTTCTAATAGAATGTCCTTTAGAAGCTGGCAATTCTTTCTATTTTTCTAAATCTCTGTTTATCTTTAAATAAAATATAGGTACAGGTATAACCATGATGGTATGAATTTTACTTTGCAATCAATGCTTCCAGGTTCAATCCCCTGCACTTCACAGCAAATGAAAGTATATCTCCTGTATCATAGTCTCAGTTTGATTAATATCTTGAGAGAGGAATTTAGCAAACAGAAACTCTCATATAGCACAGGTAGAATAAATACTGAAAATGTGTATATATATATATATTCACACACACACACACACACACTTACAAAAACACACACGCACATATGAATATACTTGTCCATCCTTTATAAGTGTGGAAAAGCAAATGTAAAATGACGATGATGATGATGTTAGTGTTGGTGGGGGTGATGGTGTTGATGATGATTGTTCTTATCTCAAATTCCTGTTTAGTTTGATTTCATCTGAAATTCCTATTCTGATTTTCTTCTCAAATTCAAAAAATACTGCACATTCTGACTGTTTTGACATCAGAGTATTTGCAACGATCATTAATCTATTTAACTTTAATATTAAACTCGATCAAAAACATTTTGTAACTTAATAAATTAGCAAGATATTGTCAATATTCTTTACAATCAAATAAAACTCAATAAACATGTCTTGATCTTTCAATTCTAAAACATTTTCTTCATGTGTTTCATTTTGTCTTCTTTCAGTGATTTTTATTCTCTTTACTTCAAACCTTGCTTTTGCCTTTTTATGTTCTTTTCTTGTGTCATTTTACAGTATGCCAATTTCACATTGAGCATTGAATTTTTGTAATATTCTCCATCTTATTTCTGCAGTTTGAAGTTAAGCAGTTGTTCTGCAATAGAATTCCACTCTGCTTGTCTTACACTTACCTGTACTATGGGCTGAAAAGTCAGCTCTTCACTTCTTTACTGTTAAACTATCACTTTCTTTTTCTCCTTTATAATTTTCAAGGAATCACATCATTCTTTCCTTTGGTTTCTATCTGTTTATCTACCTATCTATTTCTCTCCCTTGTTATCTATCTACCTATTTCTCTTTCTCTATCTACCTATCTATTTCTCTCACTCTCTCTATCTGTATATATACAAACATGCATGCAAACCCATATCTCCTTTCCTTTTTTTTCTCAATCAAAATCTTCCTCCACACCTGTCCTCTTTTTCTCAATCATTCACTCACTCTCTGTAATTTTAACATATTACCTCACTTTTCCTATTGTAAAGCTCTGCCTTTCTTTTTCCCACTTTTACTCTCTTATTCAAGCAATCTCATCATATCTCAATCTATCTTCCATCATTTCCTATATTTCACTGTCTTCTTGCCTGACTAATTGACTGCAACCTGCTCTTTGGTTGTTTCTTTCCTTCCTTCCTACCCAATGTTAATCTGCCACCTATCCATTTATCTTTCAAATGATTTCTTTCTCTCTCCTCCACTTCCCTCAGTACAACCAATGCTTTCTCTTTTTATGTTACTTATTTTATCATATTACCTTTCTAATTAACTTCACTCTTATAGAACTTTTTCTATCTTTTTTCCATCAGTTTTCTTTTACTTATGCTATCACTTTGTCTCTCATTTTAAAAAATCCTTTTTTTCTATTTACCTGGTTATAAACATATATATATAGATATAAACATATATATATATATATATATATATATATATATATATGCGTGTGTATATGAGTATGTGTGTGTTGTTAAAAAGCTTACTTTCCAACTATGGAGTATCGGGTTCAGTTCCAGAGTACAACATGTTGGGGAAGTGTCTTGTAAACTAGTTCCAAGTCAACCAAAGCCTTTTGAGTAGATTGAAATTGAAAAACCTGGTCATATACATACATACTGATATAAATACACATATACATACATACATACGTGCATGGATGCATACATATACAATGTGTAGGGAATAAATTGTCATCTACATTACGCAAAAAGGAAATCAACACTGATGTCTCATTTTAACAGGTATATTTATTAAAATTACATATTACATTTAATAAAATCACCATTGGCTTCAACTACGGCCTCCAAATGACTTTGAAATTTCCTGCAATTCTTCTGGACAGTTTCTTTGTTTAAGTTTGTGAATGCTGCCATAACCCTTGGCTTCAGTTCATCTTTGGTGTTACAAGGAGTTTTGTTGCTCTCTCTCTCTCGCTTAACTGTGCCCCACACATAATAAATCAATGGGGGTTACAGTCTGGGGAGTTAGGTGGTCAGATGTTAGGGGTGGTGTTGCCACAGAGATTGTACGACAGCCATGATTGGATTCTCCTGTTTGTGTGGCATGGTACAGAGTCCTGTTGCCAGATATAGGATCTTCTAGCAGCCACCCTCTTGACCCAAGGCAGTACTACCTCCTCCGGGCACTTGATGTCGGTCTCCATGTTGAATGTGAGGCCATGTGGGAAGATGAATGGAGGCATAACTTCGCCATCACTAGTGATCACTTCAAACACCATGATGTTGATTGGATGTTTGATTTTTATCACTCTCGGTACATGTCCTCAGATTGACACCCAAACATTCTGAAATGTTCATAGTGGAGCTTCTGGGGTGAATACCAAGCAGTACAGCATGTTGTTTTCAAATTTCTAGTAGAGCGAATTGCATCATGGTACTGCTTTCCTCACAGATGGTACCCGACTGACCCTACTATACTGTGTAGTCAACAAAATGAAAAACAAACAATATGCACGTGTGAAATTAAAAATACAAAATGGCAACAATTTACCCATCGCACCCTGTATATATCCATTGCACTTTAGCATTCTACTAATCTATTATCTATCTAATCTAATCTAATCTACCTCACTTTCAAGTCCATTCTTTTTCTCTCTTTTCACATTCCTATAGTGTAACAGAAAGAGGGAAACCAGTAAAAGAAAAAAAATATTAGGGACGTGTCAGTTGGCCTTTTATAATATTGATTAATGTTTGACTGTACAAGCAATGTCATTAATACATTTCCTTTAGAACTCAAAGAGAAAAATATGGCAACGGAAAGTAAATGGAAATGTGCTTTACAATGTATTGATTTTGTTATTTAGAATTTATCAATGCAACACTGGATTCAACCAGTGATGACATCAGCAAACTTTTAAAATTTTCATATAAAATTATGAAAATTTATTGTTCATTTTACAAGAATGCAAAAAGATTTCAATCAAAGAGGACATAATTCTTTCATATGACAAATAAAACACAAAAGTTCTTAAGCCATCCATTATTCCCTGAAAAAACACAACCATTCTTAAATCATTGACTTCAGATTCTCATGCATAATTGCTAAAGACTCAAGAAAGTGTTAGTTCCAGCATATGAGAAGTGGGATAACAATGCCACAATAAATAAAACGTACCAAGTTAAATATTTATTGTAGAAGTCATTGTGAAAGCTTAGGATCAAATATTTGTTAACTTTAGCTGTTGATTTTTTTTTCCCTGTATAACACTACTTCAATGTGTTTCATATTTAAATGGTAGATTTGCAACAATTCATGTAAAATGATGATAATTTTGTGACAAAGCAGGTCTGAAATTATTGGTTGTTTTTAATTTCATAGCAAATGAGATTTGCCATATCTTGTTAAATGTAAACCATGTCATGCTGATGATTTCAACAAAGAATGAAATAGTGCCATACAAGATTACCACTGACTTGAAATTTTAAAAACTTTTCAATATGTACTAATTTCAGAGAAACTAGGATCACATCCAATGTGTTATTTTCTAAGATGGTAGGGTGTGATTTAGGGGAGAGTTAGCCATTATTTCTAACTGAAGGGTCAATCAACCTCATAAATGCTCTTTCATTTGCTGGTATGCATGAAACGTAGGTGTGAAGTTTAAACAAAAATATAACTGAAAATAAGGTTTAATGCAACAACCTAAGTGTGATTATTTTTAAAAGTAGAACTTTTCCCATCAAATGCTACTTACTGGAAATGTTTAACCTGGACCATACCTGTTTCAACGGACCTAAGATGAAAAACATTCTAGCCGTGATCATCCTGTATTTTTGGTGTTATTTTTCTTATAATGTATTCATTTCTATATAATCCTTTTTTTATTTTTTGATTATATTATCCAAATGGGTTTCCCTTTGAAAGACAGTAGGAGATTTGGTTGTTATCTCTAGCATGTTAAGTGACCAAACAAAGGCTTCCTCATTGATACAACAGATATCAATCATTGAAATCTGATGTGTCTCCACCCAACACCACCCCTGGTTTTATGATACAAAGTCCTGATTTTAAAGTGATCTAAATTAAAACCACCCCAACAAAAAGTTCATGCTAATTTATGTTCGAAACATCAGCTTAATAAAGAAACAATTATTTCTCTAATTGTTCATTATTTTCAAAATTAATTGAAGCAAAAGCATTGTGTTTCAACAGAAATATGGTAACAAAAGGTTAATGTTTTCTGCTGCTGCTGCTGCTGCTGCTGTCATCATTATCACTGTCGGTATTGTTTAGCTCCCAGCTCAATATTTGTCAAGAAGACCCATGATTAATAGTATTCTAGCCATCATCATTGCATTCTTTATTTCCAGGGACTGTGTATCTAAAACTACATTATTCAATGGTATCATTCCTTCTTTTTAAAGATTAACAGGTGTGATTTGATGGAAATTTGGTAATTATTTCTATCAGGCTGAAGAGATCAAACAGATAAAGATTTCCTTGTCATTGGGTGTCATAACATTAAGAGATTTTCTTTGGAAACAAGACTAGAATTGGTTGCTTTTTATTTTTACAAGTTTGCATAAGATTCTTGGCTTTCACCCAAGCTGTCTAGATTTGGTTCTCAGTATGGGAACTATTTCATTAGGCATAGACATGACTGTAGTTAAAAAGCTCACTTTGTAGCCACATAGTTTTAGGTTCAATCTCATTGTGTGGCACCTAAGGCAAATGTTTTCTGTTATACCCATGGACCTACCAATGCCAGGCAACCAAAGGTGGTAGATGGAGACTGCATGGAAGCCTGTCATGTGTTTGTTTGTGTAATTGTGTGTGTATTTACGTGCATGTGTATGTGTATTTGCATGTATGCGTGTGTTTTTGTGTCTGTCCCTGTAACTTTGCAGTTTGGCAAAAGAAATCAATAGAATAGCACACTAAGCCCTTCAAAGTGTTGCCCCAGCATGACCACAGTCCAGTGACTAAAACAAATAATAGGTAAAAGATAATATCTTTACAGAACCAACATAATATTCTTTTCTACTCTAGGCACAAGGCTCAAAATTTTTGGGGAGGGGGCCAGTCGATTAGATCGACCCCAATATACAACCTCGAAAAGATGAAAGGCAAAGTCAACCTTGGCGGAATTTGAACTCAGAACGTAAAGACAGACGAAATACTGCTAAGCATTTTGCCCAGCAGGGTAACGTTTCGGCCAGCTTGCTGCCTTAGAATTAACATGATATTACATAAGATAAGCCAATATAGCATTGGTTATCTTTATGCTATTGGTGTATGAATATCTAATGATAGGTGCACGTGTGGCTGTGTGGTCAGAAGCTTGCTTCCCAACATCATGGTTCTGGGTTCAGTCCCACTGCATGGCACCTTGGGCAAGTGTCTTCTACTATTGCCTCAGACAATAGTAGAAGACTAGAAATGAAGGGCACCCCTTGTATGATGATGATGCTCTCTTACAATCACCATGTGATGTTAGGGCAAAGAGAGAGTAACATACATACATGCAGTTACACCCACACATGCATATATGTATGTAAATATATGTATATATTCATACATATATCCATCCATACGCACATATATACATACATACACACACACACACATATACATATATATATATATATATATA
>NC_068987.1:81969234-81975423 GCF_001194135.2 Octopus bimaculoides
ATATATATATATATATATATATACATACATACATGCATACACACATACATATATGTTATAATTTAGAAAAAACAGTGAAAGGGTGTCATTATAGTACTCAGAGTTTCCAATGTTGGAGCGAAGAGCTACGATACATTCTCGGCTATTAATGATAGCAGATGCAATGAAAAACCATTGAATAAAAGTGAAGTCACTCTAATAGGTAGAAAAAGAAAAAAGATAAAAAACACACACAGCTATATTCTCACAATACAGAGACATAAACCTCCTGCGTTCACGTCTACATACATACATACTCACACAAACATGTATGCATACATGTACATACACACACACACAAACATATATGTATGTACATACTCATACACACATATTCACACACACACATGCACAAGTATATATATATATATATATATATATGTGTGTGTGTGTGTGTGTGTGTGTGTGTGTATGCAACCTCATCCTCATATACACATAGGTGCTTACATGCATACATATAACATAATACATATATATATATATAGACACTTATACATATATATATATACAAACATATGCATATCCATATAAACGAAGGGAGCATGTGCATAAAAGTTGCACATATGCACCGGACACAGTCTTACACTCATATACATATATACATATATTATATATACATACACACACACACACACACATGTACACACTCACAAAAGGAAAAAAAATATATTAAAAAATTTTAATTAATAAAAGTTAAAACATATGGGAAAGCTTGTGCAGGAACATAGTAGAAATGTGGATTCCAGTTGTGATTTTGGGGGGGCCCAAAACTGTAACAGGTGTTTTGTGACATGTGGACATGATCCAAAGAGTTCAGTTCTTGAATTTAGACATGAAGCAGGGTCCAAGGAACTTTTCCAGAGGAGCCATCTTTCCATATTACAAAGACCATACTTGCCACTACCGTTGGTACAAGGTTTACACTTAGCTACGATCTTCCTGAAAATCTTATAGTTGACACCTTGTTCTTTTAAGAACCATATATAACTGGATAATCTGGTAGATTTTCATTTGTTCCAGTTTCTGAAGCTTAAGGTGTTATTGTTGAATCTTGCTTTGAAATTTCCCTCTGTGAGACCCACATATCTCTTGGATGAAACTGTATTATTAGTGTTCGTGGAATTTATGGTGGCATCATAAATAATGGCCTCAGTCATTCATGCTCCATTTAGTGGGCACATGTCTTTATCCCTGCAGGAACAGCCAGCTTCTTGTTGCTGTGTTGCATTGTGTGTAATTATGCTTTTGAAGTTTGGGGTGGAACTAAAACTAATTCTTAGGTTATGCCTAATAAAAAGTTTTCTATATTTGTGATATATTGGAAAATGCCTATCTATTGTGTGAGTGTGTATATATATGTATATGTGTATGTGTATATTTATATATATGAGTGTAAGACTGTGTCCAGTGTACATGTGCAACTTTCATGCGCACACCCCCTCATTTATACAGATGTGCATGTTTATATATATGCGGGAGTGTGAATGTATGTCTGTATATATATATATATATATATATATATATATATATATATATATATATATATATATATATATACGTATATTTATACATGTCTAAATATGTATTATGTTACATGTATATGTGTAAGCACCTATGTGTATATGAGGATGAGGTTGCATACACACACACACACATATGTGTGTGTGTGGATATGTGTGTATTTGTGCCGGCACAAATATATATCTATATATGTTTATGTGTACATACATGCATATATGTAATATATATATTTATATATGTGTATGTGAGTGTGTGCATATATACATATATATATATACTTTCAGATTTTGTCTAGCGTATCCACTCACAAAGCTTTACTTGGTTCTGAGCTTTAGTAGAATACACTTGATTAAGGGTGCCACACAGTGGAATTGAACCTTAAATCTATGAAACCATGTGGTTATAATGCAAACACCTTAACCACAAACCCATGCTTGTGCTATGTATATATATAAATACATATATATAAATGTATGTTTATCTATCTAGCTATGTATCTATCTGTCCATCCATCTATCTATCTATTTATCTATCCATCCATCCATTTATCTATCTATCTGTCTGTCTGTCTGTCTCTCTCTCTCTCTCTCTCTCTCTCTCTATATATATATATATATAAACATACATAAATGTATACACATGTATTTTATTTATTTATTCATAACCAACACTATTGGCAATCTAGTAATTATTGATCAATAAGTATTATCACAGCAGCTCAACACTGCTTTAAACAATCCCTTCTCTCAATTCGGTTCCATTTACTATAGATACTATCGCTGCAATAATGGCACCTCTTTCATGATTCCATAACAGTTCTTAAGACGGTACATGCTCTTACATCATACTTCTAAATTTTTAAAAACAACCCCTTTTACATTTGTGTTATGGTAAGCAGTGTAAAATGTGATGAGAATAATGTTGAGCACATCATTTCATTTAGTTTTATCTGTCATTCTTGCTTTCCTAAATAAAACAATTCCTTTATACATCTTTATTCTGCTGGAATTCTATTAATTTCTCGAGGGCAAACATTGTATTAAAAATAGGTTTCAATCACGCAAATTTTGAAATAGCATTTATTACTGCCTGTTTTAGGGAGAAAACAAAAATATAAAAATTGAACACACACACACAAAAAAGAAAAAAAAAATTGATATTTTCAGTCACAATATCTTTATTTATTCATTTTTTATTTATTCATTTTTTATTTATTCATTTATTTATTTACTATCTTTCATGACTTTTGACAAAGCCATCAGGCTTGCACTTGTCAAAAAATTCTTGCAGAACTGGTAAAAAGAGACAAATACATTACAAAGAAGACTAAAAGGAATTTCTGATTGGTTGCTTCTTCATAACTCTATTTGTTCAACATATGTTGGCTGCTGTTCATGTATTTGAAACAGGTTTTCTCTTTTTTTCTTCTTTTAAATCACTTGCATGAACCAACCATTGTGCATCATATATAAATTTCAAGTCTCTCAGAGATATTGTTATTTAAGAAAAAAAAAAGAAAAAAAAAAAAGAAATTTCAGTAAGAATTTTAAATGATTCCATAAATATTGTCTGTAAGTAATTCAATTATTCATATAATACTTCCTCATTGTCATACTTTTATCATTATTCTGAATAAAAAAATCTTAACCCTTTTTGATATCAACATGTCTAGAACTGCTGATGATCCAATGGTACAAAGCTATCTGCTATAATGAGTCCATAATTTTAGTAAAAAAAAAACCCTTCCATCATGATTTTAAATAGCAAACTTGTAAAGAGGTGTTCCTGACATCAGCTTGATAGTAACAAGAAAATTACTTCATTAAATCCCTCCAAATTCCCAGTTATCTTCAATATTAATTGAAATACAACAGTAGCATATTTCATTAGAAATAGGATAACAAAGTTAATTTAAGATAATTTTGAAGAAACAATATAGGTGCATGGCTAAATAGTAAGAGGCTTGCTTCCAAACCATGTGATTTGGGTTCAGTCCTGTGGTGTGACACCTTAAGCAAACATCTAATCTTATATATGGAGTTCGTTGATGAGAACTGAAAGAAGGGTACAGTACACACACACACACACACAAACACACATATATATATCATCATCATCATCATCATCATCATCATCATCATCATCATTGCTTAATGTCCACTTTCCATGCTGGCATGGATTGGACAGTTTGACTGAAGACTGGCAAGCCAGGAGGCTGCACCAGGCTCCAATCTGATCAGGCCAGGTTTCTACAGCTGGATGCCCTTCCTAACACCAGCCAGTCTGAGAATGTAGTGGTTGTTTTTTTACATGTCACCAGCATGGGAGTCAGTCAGGCGGCACAGGCATCGACCACACGTGAATGGTGCTCTTTACGTGCCACCAGCATGGGAGCCAGTCAGATATATATATAAAAGAAAAAGAAGAAAATGGAGAAATTGACATATAGACATCAATTTATTGAAACAAATCCAATTTCGAAACAATATCAAACTCATAAAACTCACAATTGTTTCCATGACCAATCAATTCAAATTAGAAAAATTAAATTAAAGATTCATATTGAATTATAGCTAATTGAATATTTCGTCAGGGTCAGAACTTGATAGAAAAAGAAACTACATTCCAATGTGTTGATATATCAATGGTAGACTCTGCATTAAATACAGATATGTTTGCTTGTGCATTCTAATGTATTTTTAATGTATACATTATGTGTATATGCAACTTTGTTCTAATTTATCTGTGTGTGTGTGTGTGTGTGTTAACATGTTGAAAAACAAAGGCGCCATTAAGTTGCTTAAATGATATTTTGATATAGTTAATTGTAATTAAAAACATTTATTCCTGATTTGCATTATTACATGTGAGATACGAAATGTCAGCAAAGTTTATTAATCACTTACGAATTATATTGCAAGTTACCTAGTTATAACCTCTGGTATTAATAGTTAAATACTAATTTTTTTATTTCTATAATTTAAAACATAAATCATAGTTACTTTAACTATGTACCACATGACCATGATGAAACTCAATCTGTTTACATAACAAGGTAGCTGTATATTACATCAATAAGACCTGTGTAGAATATATTTTTTTCTAATTTGAATTAATTGATTGGACATGGAAACAATTGTAAGTTCTATGAGTTTGATATTGTTCGAAATTGGATTTTTTTTTTCAATAAATTGATGTCTATATGTCAATTTCTCCATTTTCATCTTTTTCTTATACATAAATGGTAACATACCCATATCCATCAATGTGATGCTAACAACTTTTAGTATTTCACACGTGAAAAGACATGTCAAAAAGGGTAACTCTGACCCTGTGACGGACTTGCCTTCCAATCAGGGGTTACATTGGCCTGCTCACCTAACCAATGAAGCGGCATTCTTCAAAAGCTAAAACAAAGCAAAGCGCATTGTGACCAGCGATGTATAACAACATCCAACAGTCTCTGGTCGGTTACATGATATTGTATATTGTATATAATAATGCACGAAGTACAGGGTGTCCATAAATTACTGTTACAAATTGAAAAAATGAGAAAAGAATGCAAAATAAAGATAACTCAACAAAGTTTATTGGGAAAGAAATATGGTTTTATTAAAAGCATCAGAACACTTCCATGTGGGCGCCATTAGTTGCATGCAACACATGAAGATAATACAATGCAATAAATTGCGGAAGTTGTAAAGATAATTTACAAACACCTTGTATATAGTAACATATGAAGTTTTGTCTCTTGGGATGAGGAAGAGTAAACATCATAACCTATTTGCAGTGACTCCCATCATGAAGATTCCGTTATATTTTTCATAGTGGAAATATATTGAAACTGAGCTAATGAAAGCAAAGTCTTGAATGGCTTTTCATTCACTGCAGTACCTTGATAAACTGAGATTAAGCAGTTTATTTTACTCACAGGGGAAGGAATTTAAATCAACACTGCAAATGAAGAAAGCAGGGTGTTTCTCAATGATATGCATATTTCTTTCTTTCTATCTGTCTGTCTGTCTATTTACCTATCTACCTATATATCCACCCATCTATCTATCTATCTATCTATCTATCTATCTATCTATCTATTTATCTATCTATCTATTTATCTATCTATCCATCCATCCACAACACTATGGAATAAGAACAGAAAAAAATGGTATCAGCACATGCCAGAAAAGGTCACAGAAAATGAGAAAGTAACCATGCTGGTGACATGTGAAAAGCACCATTTGAGCATGATCGTTGCCAGCGTCACCTTACTGGCACATGTACCAGTGGCACATGAAAAACAACATTCGAGCATGATTGCTGCCAGTGCCACTGGACTGGCTCCCGGACAGATAGCACGTAAAAACACCTTTTGAGGGTGGTCGTTGCCAGAACCACCTGACTGGTCCTCATGCCGGTGGCACGTAAAAGCACCTACTATACGCTCGGAGTGGTTGGCGTTAGGAAGGGTATCCAGCTGTAGAAACTTTGCCAGATCAGATTGAACTTGGCGCAGCCTCTGGCTCACCTGTCCTCATTCAAACCATGGGACTTGGCACCGTCCCATAACTCCAAACAGACACAACATTGGATTCAGAAAAACATTCCCTCATTCATAGGCAAGGATGTATG
>NC_068987.1:81975520-81984508 GCF_001194135.2 Octopus bimaculoides
ATATATATATATATATATATATATATATATATACACACACATAACTAAATACTGGGATTGATATAGACTAAAGTCCCTTTACATGGCTGTAGCTAAATGAATGAAAAGTGTAGAAGAACTTATATAATGCCTATTGTTAATAAATCTTGATATTTCAAAGTCTTTTCTCTTCTTGGAAGAAGATGACAAAATTGAACACTTAGCTGATATCCAAGGATTCTTTAGATTTGAACAACATTATTATATGCAATAATATCTGACAATCATTGCTATATTTTCATTGATGCTTTTAAAGTTGCCAATAACATTTTTTTCAGCGTATTGATAATTCAGATGTTGTAGGGTTAATAGTTTATCAAGGATAATTTTATAGTGCTGTGAGCTCTTTAACAGGTATCCACCCTTTATTGTTGACTCAGCTAAGTGCATCATTCCTGCAGCCTTCATATAATGATATGCCAGTGAGATAATAATAACTTCCATATGGCATTTAATCCTGAAATTCTACCAAAGATGGTTTAATCATTTCGTAATTATATTTTCCATGAAAGACACTGGCTATGTGCTTTTATTAATTTTGAAAATAATAAAGAATTTGCATTTAATAAAATAACTTTTATATTTATTGCTATATTAAGCTGGGCGTTTGGGAGAAGACTTAACAAGAAGTTGTTGCATAAAATTATGAAGGAAGGTTTTAATTTAAATATAAGCATCTAAAAACAAGCATTCTTTTATTCTTTTGCTCTTTTACTTGTTTCAGTTATCAAACTGCTGGGGCACCACTTTGAAGAATTTTAGTTGAATGAATCGACCCCAGTACTCGCCTTTTTTTTTAAAGCCTGTCACTTATTCTAATTGTCCTTTTGTTGAACTGTTATGTTATGGGGATGTAAACACACCAACAACAGTTGTCAATCAGTGGTGGGGGACAAACATACACACACTCACAGAGGTTGTTTATAAATTACCTTTACAATTCAATACAATAAATTGTGGAAGTCGTAAAGGTAATTGATGGACACTATATCTATATATATACATATATATATTCTGTTGTGTCTGGGGAGAGTCATTTTCTTTCTGTGCCTTATAATTTAACACTCACCAGTAAAATTTCCACTTATTTCTTATTTTCCTAAAATTTTCGTTGCATCTTGCAACCTTTTCAATAGTCTTGACTACTGGAAAGGTTGCAAGATGCAACGAAAATTTTAGGAAAATAAAAATAAGAAATAAGTGGAAATTTTACCGGTGAGTGTGTTAAATTATAAGGCACAAAAAGAAAATGACTCTCTCGAGACACAACAGAATATGCTTCAACACATGAACTCACATAATGAATCTTGTAAACCAAATCCAAAAATGAAATATATATATATATATATCAGTTTATTTTACTTTATCTCAACAAAAGCAATACAGTTACTCAAAGTATGCACCTAAATTATCAACGCAATTTTGCCATTTTATCGGTAGCTTATTTATGCTGGCAACAAAGAATACTGGAGAGCAAGAGTTGATGAAATCACAAAAGGCTGTTTTTGCATCTTCTTCAGATTTGAAATTTTTTCCTTGCAAAAGGTTGTCTGATGCCTGGAAAACATGATGGTCAGTTGGTGTAAGGTCTGGTGAATATGGTGGATGACAGATTTGTAGCAGGGCAGTTGAACTATTTCATCCCTGTGTAACAACACACTGGTACTGTGTTCCTCTGCCCTTTAAAAGCTAGTGGTGGAGGAATACACATGACGTCTTCCGCTAAGCAGAAGGGCGCAAAAACTTAAAAAGCTTTCAGTATCTGCCTAGAAGCTGAAAGGCTAACACATGATCATCAACTGTCCAGTGACTTTGGTCACACGGAACAACTTGCTGATTGGTTACTTATACACTCGCTTGGAAATGACATATTGCATTTTCTCTTTCACACAACACATGGACTTTTACTGCTTATTAGTGAGTTGTTTTCTCTGCCAGCATCACTCCAGCAGATCATTATTTCTATCGTCATACACATCCTTATACACAAGGTAAAATCATAATTACCTTTATCTGTTACACCATGTTATCTTCCCTTTAAATAAATCTGTGTTCTGTTAAACCCCACTACAAAAAACATGCCTTCTGATAATTTTGTTTTCTCACACTGAACAACTGCTCTTATTAAATTGGTGACCCAACTGCTGAACAATCATTCAACTCCATCAACAACAATGTTCTCGTTTAACTATCTCTCTTACTAAAGAGTACTTCCAAGTTCAGTTCCTGTAACTTGAGTAGCGTTCTTTGTGCAACATGTGGTTGAGCATTGTCTTGCAAGAGAATTGACCGGTCTCTATTGACCAGTCACAGTTGTTTAATTGTAAGTTCACTAATCATTTCATCCAACTGACTGATGTATGCGTCCGCTGTAATTGACTTACCAGGTCTCATGAAGCTGTAGTGGATGACATCAGTGCTGGACCACTAAACAGACACCATTAGCTATTTTTGGTGAATATTCTCTTGGATTGTGTTTTGGAACTTCGTCTCTATCCAACACCCATGCAGAATGCTTGCTATTGTGGAAGCAAGATTTAGAATCAAAAGGCCTTAGAGTCAATGTAGCAAAGACCAAATGTCTAGTAAGTAGGAAGGTGAACTCATTACACACCCCATCAGGTAGATGGCCCTGCTCGACCTGTAGAAAAGGTGTAGGTAGAAACTCCATAAGATGTACCCAGTGTAAGCTATGGACACATAAGAGGTGCAACAACATCAAAGGAAGATTAACTGAAAAGATAGCGTTTGTGTGCGGCAGATGCACAGGGGCAATAAACACCACAGATGCTCAGAAAACAGATTCCATCACACTCCAGGAGGAGAAACTAAAAGTAGTTGATAGCTTCCGCTACCTAGGTGACGAAGTTAGCAGTGGGGGTGGATGCTCAGAGTGTTACCACTAGAATAAGAATAGCCTGGGCAAAGTTTAGAAAGCTTCTACCCCTACTGGTGACAAAGGGCTTCTCACTCACAGTGAAAGGTAGATTGTACGATGCATGTATGTGAACTGCCATGCTTCACAGCAGTGAAACATGGGCCATGACTGTGGAGGAGATGCGTAGGCTCGAAAGAAATGAAGTTAGCATAGTCCGCTGGATGTGTAATGTCAGTGTGCACACACAACAGAATGTAAGTGCCCTGAGAGAAATGTTGGACATAAGAAGCATCAGATGTGGCGTGCAAGAGAGACATCTGCGCTGGCATGGTCTTGTACTACAGATGGATGAGGAGAGATGTGTGAAGAAGTGCCACTCCCAAACAGTTGAAGGAATCTGGGGTAGAGGTAGACCCAGGAAGACATGGGATGAGGTGGTCAAGCATGACCTTCGAACGTTGGACCTCACAGAGGCAATAACGAAAGACCGAGACCTCTAGAGATATGCTGTGACTGCGAAGACCCGGCAAATAAAGTGAGTTCACGGCTGTATCCTACACCAGTTTCGCATAACCAGCCCCAGCCCATTCAAAAGTACCTTGGATCACAGGGTGACCTGCTGTGCTTGAGGAGACCTTGAATCAAGTACATCAACATCAGAATAAAAACCAAATGGAAATTATAGTTGATACCCGTGCCAGTGGCATGTAAAAAGCACCAACCAATCGTAGCCGTTGCCAGCCTCCTCTGGCCCCTGTGTTGGTGGCACGTAAAAAGCACCCACTACACTCATGAAGTGGTTGGCGTTAGGAAGGGCATCCAGCTGTTGAAAGACTGCCAGATCAGAATGGAGCCTGGTGCAGCCTCTTGGCTCCCCAGACCCCGGTCGAACAGTCCAACCCATGCTAGCATAGAAAACGGACGTTAAACGATGATGATGATGATTCATATATACACACACACACACATATATAAAAAGGATGTGTTATAACACTATTCCACATATACAAAAACAGCCATACCAACAATCCAACACACCTCCATCATCAGCTGCCTCACGGATATCATTATGGTTTCGACACTTTGGCAGTGCCATTCAATCAGGCAGTGTCAACAGCACTAAAAGAAGTATTGTTTGGGAACAAACATACCAAAAAGACTCCACAACTTTCAAACACATTTACCCTATATACAACAGTATTCAAGCTAAACAGAGGTAAGATTAAACACTAACTTTAAAATTAAACTACAAGAAACACATAAATCTATGTACATCTGTAACGATATTAATAGTAAACCTACAATAACTAAATTATATACTGAATAGCGACGAATCTTTAAGTCCATCCAAATAATAATCCTACCAGCCTTCCATAGTTACTACTGTAATAAAAGAAAGTGAAAGTTTTGATTCTATTCTCTCCAAAACAAAACACGATTGAATTTAATTTAGTGAATAATAAAATGATTATTAATGAAATACATTATTTCATAATTCAAAAGTTAGTAATAAAAACACTACATACTCTTAATATATATTACGCTTACAATCTATAATGTAAACTTACCAACTAATAGAAACATTAAATAGGAACTAATAAAAGTATATTTGTAATTAACAATTACTATAAAAATTTGCTACGATTAAAGCTTAATTAAAACTGTTCAAAAGATAAAACTACAAAGTATTAACACTTACATGTTTTTCAAACCACATGGTTCCATTACTTCTACAACTTATAAGATTATCTAAATATTGATTTCGTAGTACGTAATTACTATTCCCTCAAATCGTCTCAAACAATATTGGTGACGTAGTAAGCAAATAACTTGAATCGTAAACATTCCAAATTTTTACAAATGTTTTTCTAAGTTCTAGATACAACCTCATATTTATTTAGAATTTCAAGTCTCCCACCTAAACAGCGATTAAAAGTTTTAACCAATTTACCATATCTATACCCTTGTTTTATGAAATGTCTAAACAGTTCATTTATTCTATACAAAATTTTTTTAACATTATTAATAATAGTACTATATCTGACTATTTGCCCTGCAAAAACACCATAACCAATAAAAGAAGGAATTCTACAACTGAACCATGGTATTGAAGCCACTTGGGAAACAAAATCTTCTGTTTTATTATAAATGTCAGCACACTTTTCATTATCCTTAATTACTAAACTGACATCTAAATAATTAATATTCCTTATACTGTTACCATTTCTGGTGGCTATAAGCTCACTAGGGTCTATTCTATTAAGTAAAAATTCAAAGAAACCTTAATTAGCTATCATCTAATGTATTTGCAGCATTCATTAAGTTGTTTAAGTAAACCAATCTTTTCCTTGCACATAGGTCTTTAAAAAAAAGGAACTTGTATGAAGAAAGATAAAGGTCCACCAACAGAGGGCTACAATTGCCACCCATTGGAATTCCCCTAACCTGCTCAAACACCCTACCTGCAAACACAACAAACGAATTATTAATAATAAAACTAATAATTTCTTTTATCTTTCTTTTACTTATATTAGTATGTAGGCATATTACCCCATTTGACAGTGGGTAAACAAGCTGGCTATACAGAGAGAGGGTTCAGACACATGGCTTCGTATCTTTCTCTTTTTCTGCATGGACATGCAAGCTATGAGGACACAACTTGACTAGCTCTATCTTATGCCAGAGGCCAGCTTGCAGATAGGAGCATAGTACAGAAGACCAAGGCCCTTACACACCAACCATATAACTGCTCTTTTCCCCTCATTTTGTCTTTATATCTCTTTTACTTGTTTCAGTCATTTGACTGTAGCCATGCTGGAGCACTGCCTTTAGTCGAGCAAATTGACCCCAAGGCTTATTCTTTGTAAGCCTAGTACTTATTCTATCGGTCTCTTTTGCCAAACCGCTAAGTTACGGGGGGCGTAAACACACCAGCATCAGTTGTCAAGCGATGTTGGGGGAACAAACACAGACACACAAACACATACACACATACATATATATACATACATATATATGACGGGCTTCTTTCAGTTTCAGTCTACCAAATTCACTCACAAGGCTTTGGTCAGCCCAAGGCTATAGTAGAAGACACTTGTCCAAGGTGCCATGCAGTGGGACTGAACCCGGAACCATGTGATTGGTAAGCAAGCTACTTACCACACAGCCACTCCTACGCCTATATATATATGTGTGTGTGTGTGTGTGTGTGTATGTATATATGCATATATATATATATATATATATATATATAGTAGAATTATAAAAATTAAGTTCTTGGTATAGTATTATGTATATTTGAAAAAATGAATAGAGATGGCTTTTTCTGGGGGTGGGGGTAATTTTTATTTTAATCTTAATAATATGTTTACAGTGAGTTACTCTGATATGAGTTTTGAGCTTCAGGTAGCCATATTCAAAATGAAAAATGTATGTTTTACTAGTTGCTTAACCCTTTTGTTCCAATATTTCTGTTGAGATGCTCTGTTTCTTTCAATTAATTTTAAATATAACAAAGAAATTATTAACATAACTTAGTTATCATGAAGCTAGTGTTGGGAACATAAATTGTGACTAAAGCTTTGTGGAAGATTTTAATTCAGACCTTTTTAAAACATGACATTTGTACTACAGAGCCAGAGGTGCTTTCAGCCGGGTTGGGTTGGTATCAAAAGGGTTGAATACCAAAAATTTTTTCTTACATACAAAAAAAAAAATATATATATATAAAAAAAAAAAATATGCACAGGCATGGCTGTGTGGTAAGAAGCTTGCTTCCCAACCCCATAGTATTGGGTTCAGTCCCACTGTGTGCCACCGTGGATAAGTGTCTTCTATCATAGACTTGGGTCAACCACAGCCTTGTGTGTGGATTTGGTAGATAGAAACTGAAAGAAACCCATTGTGTGTGAGTGGCTGTGTGGTAAGTAGCTTGCTTACCAACCACACGGTCCCGGGTTCAGTCCCACTGTGTGGCATCTTGGGCAAGTGTCTTCTACTATAGCCTTGGGCCGACCAAAGCCTTGTGAGTGGATTTGGTAGACGGAAGCTGAAAGAAGCCCGTCGTATATATGTATATATATATATATGTATGTGTGTATGTGTTTGTGTGTCTGTCCCCCAACATCGCTTGACAACTGATGCTGGTATGTTTATGTCCCCGTAACTTAGCGGTTCGGCAATAGAGACCGATAGAATAAGTGCTGGGCTTCTAAAGAATAAGTCCTGGGGTCGATATGGTTGACTAAAGGCGGTGCTCCAGCATGGCTGCAGTCAAATGACTGAAACAAGTAAAAAGAATAAAAGAATATAAAGATACAAAAATACAAAAGCATGTGTGAAGAAGAAGAAGAAGAAGAAGAACAACAACAACAACAGCAGCAGCAGCAGCAACAGGAAGGAAGAAAGATAGGGAAGAAGATGAAAAAGAAAAAGAAGAAGAAGGACAACAACAACAACGATGACGACGACGACAACAGCAGCAACAAGAGGAAGGAAGAAAGATGGATAAGAAGAAGAAGAAGAAGAAGAAGAAGAAGAAGAAGAAGAAGAACACCAGCAGCAGCAAAAGGAAGGAAGAAAGATGGCAAAGAAGAACAAAAAGAAGAAAGTAAATGAAAGAAATAAAAATAAAAATAAAGATAAGACTAATAGTAATTGGGAACAGTCAGGAGGGGAGATAAGTCCACCAAGAATAAAGAAATGAAATATTTTGAAGTGGTCAATATTGTTGTATTCTTGTTATAAGATGACCTGTGTGGTGGCTATTGATTTGGGGTCACCTATTCAGTTCTCAGAGGTGGTTTGGTGTGAACACACACACATACACACATCATAATAAAGGATAAAATTTTTAAAAATTTTATCTGTTGCCAGTATATAAAAATAGGTCTATTAAGGTGAAATCATATAATTATAATTAAGGGAATAGAAAAAATTCTATCCTATATGCTGAAAATGGATGCTAAATCATCCACGACTTCAAAAATCATTACAAAGTTTCACATGTATTGAAATCGAGGAAGAAACCTATGGAAACCCATTACAATATAAATAGCTTTGGATTGATCAATTTCTAGATTTACCCAATGGCTTTTCCTTGTCAGCAGAGCATACTTATGGGAAATAAATGAGATATTTATACATACCCACAGGAAAGCAAATGTAAAGCCATAACTTGGATATATCTGTGGTATTTCTAGCGCATTAATTGTCCACGTTAGTGGTCGACGTTATTTTTTAAAATGTACCTTAATCCCCTGAGATTGCAGATAATATTTCTGAATCTCTTTGATTCTTTAGATGTGCTGGCCTCCTGATAATTAATCGATATTAATTAATATATGACTAATTACCAGATTTTATAATAATGTGGTATTTATATGTAGTTATGGCTTTGTGTTTGTTTTCCTTGTGGGTATGTGTAAATATCTCATTTATTTCCCATAAGTATGCTCTGCTGACGAGGAAAAGCCATTGGGTAAATTCTAGAAATTGATCAATCCAGAGCTATCTATATTGTTATGAATAGTACTTATTCTATTGGTCTCTTTTGCCGAACTACTAAGCTATGGGGATGTAAACACACCAACACCAGTTGTCAAGTGATGATGGGGGAGACAAAACACAGACACAGAGAAACACACACATAGATATATACACATACAGACATACATATGTATATATACGCACACATACACACACACATATATATATACATGGCTAGGAAGACCCCTATAGAGAGATGGAGTGGATGGACCAGAGCCATATGGACCCCCACTAATATCCACCAGGTAAAGAAAATGATCGTACATGCACTAGGAGCTAGTATAAAGGTCACCCTAAAAGGCCACACCTTTAAATTTAACAACAAATTATACGCCCAGGATGAGGGGGCAGCCATCGGTGTTAGTATCGCCGGTGATGTGGCCAATCTCTTCATGGTATGGTGGGACAGAAGGCTTAAGGAACGCCTGACACAGAACTCCATACTCGTGAATGTGTACTCTCGATATGTCGATGATATCAACTTAGTGGTAAAGACACCCCCACAAGAGAGTACCCCTGAAATA
>NC_068987.1:81985681-81987743 GCF_001194135.2 Octopus bimaculoides
ACATTGAAGGACACGCATGCGTAGACACATACAATAGGAATACAAAATACAAAATGGCTGATAGTTAGCAAGGTGAGACACACATAAGAAAGAAGGAAACAAAGGACCACTGAGGAGGTCACAGAAGTGTGACGAAAGAACTCTGGCCGAAATAAGATTAAGATTAATGTAATATAAAACTGAAGCAAATTAACACCAAATATACAGTGCGTGTGTTTTTATTGGCTAAACTGGCAATATGACCATCCCCAAGTACAACAACATATATATATATATATATATATGTATATATATACACATACATATATATATATATATATGTGTGTGTGTATATATATATGCATATATCTATACCTACATACATATATACATAAATATATACATACATATATATGCATATATATATATATATACAACGGGCTTCTTTCAGTTTCTGTCTACCAAATCCACTCATAAGGCTTTGGTTGGCATAAGGCTATAGTAGAAGACACTTGCCCAAGGTGCCACACAGTAGGAGTGAACCCAGAATCGTGTGGCTGAGAAGCAAGCTTCTTACCACACAGCCATACTAGCACCTATATATTATATAAATTGAAGAAAAATTGTTGTTGTTGAGAATTGTTTGTCGATTATATAGCCAGACATCTCCTGCCTGTATTACCTGTTATTATAAGAGTTTCAGACTCCTCTATGATCCACTCATATAATGATATGGTCTGCTTGCTTCTTAACAACGTCTGTGATTAGAAAGATATACAGTGAATCTGTTATTATTTCTTCATTAATATTTTACGATTTAATGTTTGCAAGATGGCTCAGTTCACATTGGTTCATTTAAAGTACATCATTGCCCCAGGTCATCTCAATTGTATATCATGTTCTTTATCTGTTATCTCTATCACTTGTTTCAGTCTTCAGACTGTGGCCATGCTCGAGCAGTGCCTTGAAGGGTTTTAGTTGAACAAATCATCATTATCATCATCGTTTAACGTCCACTTTCCATGCTGGTATGGGTTGGATGGTTTGACTGGGGACTGGTGAGCCAGATGGCTGCACCAGGCTCCAATCTGATCGGGCAAAGTTTCTTATTTCTTTACTACCCACAAGGAGCTAAACATGGAGGGGACAAACAAGGACAGACAAACAGATTAAGTCGATTATATCGACTCCAGTGCATAACTGGTACTTATTTAATCGACCCCTAAAGGATGAAAGGCAAAGTTGACCTCAGTGGAATTTGAACTCAGAACGTAGCGGCAGATGAAATACTGCTAAGCATTTCGCCCAGCGTGCTAACGTTTCTGCCAGCTCACCACCTTATGGCAGAATTTCTACAACTGGATGCCCTTCCTAACGCCAACCACTCCGAGAGTGTAGTGGGTGCTTTTACGTGCCAATGGCACGAGGGCCAATCAGGTGGTATTGGCATCGGCTACGCTCAAATGGTGTTTTTACGTGTCACCTGCACAGGAGCCAGTACAGCGGCACTGGCAGTGCCCTCGCTTGAATGTCATTTTTCATGTACCACCGGCACAAGTGCCAGTAAGGCGACACTTATTCTATCAGTCTCTTTTGCTGCTAAGTTACATGGATGTAAACATCCAGGAGTGGCTGTGTGGTAGGTAACTTGCTTACCAGCCACATGGTTCCGGGTTCAGTTACATGGATGTAAACAAACCAACATTGATCATCAAATTATGGGGTGGAGGGACAAACCCATACTGATCTTTCTTTTGTTCATCTTCTACTTCATGTTCCCACTTTTGTCTTTTTAACTTGCTGGGTTTGGAGAACAGGAATAGTACCCATGTCCATTACAAGGCCCTTTAGCCCTTTATCATAGAAATTACTTTGTCAAATGTAATGCTTATTTATTCGTTCTTTTATTTGTTTCAGTTATTTTGACTGCAGCCATGCTGGAGCATTGCCTTTAGTCAAACAAATTGACCCCAGACTCATTCTTTGCGAGCCCAGTACTTATTCTATCCGTCTCCTTTGCCGAACTGCCAATTTATGGGGATGTAAACACACCAACATCTGTTGTCAAGCATTGGGGCGGGGG
>NC_068987.1:81987753-81992002 GCF_001194135.2 Octopus bimaculoides
ACAAATACGTATATATATGACAGGCCTCCTTCAGTTTCCGTCTACCAAATCCACTCACAAGACTCTGGTCAGTTAGAGGATATAGAAGACACTTGACCAAGGTGCCATGCAGTGGGACTGAACCCGGAACCATGTGGTTGGTAAGCAAGCTACCTACCACACAGCCACTCCTGTTTTGAATTAATCATGCATTATCCCACAGCTTTAAAATTCTGATTATGTAATAATGTTTTTTCAGAAATGACATCAAAGGGTAGGTGTAAGAGGCTGGATTTGACTGGTTTGAACATAAAACAGAATATTTGAGCCTGATATGGTCAGTTTAAATGCTAAAGGGTTAAACAAGAAAAGCCGGTCCCATTAATATTCCTCTTGAACCTTACCTTTATATTTCAACACCTGCAGAAGATATAAACAGAGAGGGATTTCCTGAGGGTGATCATTCTAGTAACTAATAATCCTTACTGGGTCTCTCGGGTCCTTCATATTTTGAAGTTGGCAGGATGTGACCTGGGTGAGGTTTGGCTGCTTCTTCTAGCAGATCAAGTGAACATGTAGATGTATAAGTCAGTGGTAACCTGCAGCTCATGCGACTTACTGAATGGCATGTTTAACAAAAGTTACCTTCAAGTTTTTTAGTAGCGTGACCCACCTGATGAGGCATGGCCCACACAGCCCATTTCTCAAGGTTGGCCATGACCTTTTTATGATGATTGTGGTGGTGCTTGTGGTGACTGTGATGGTGGTGATGGTTGTGGTGGTGGTTGTGATGGTGGTGGTGGTTGTGGTAGTGGTGGTGGTGGTGGTGGTTGTGGTGTTGATTGTGGTGGTGATGGTGGTTGTAATGGTGGTGGTTGTTGTGATGGTGGTGGTGGTGGTGGTGGTGGCAGTTGTGATGATGGTGGTAGTTGTGATGGTAGTAATGGTAGTTGTGATGGTGGTGATGGTAGCAGTAGTGAAGGTGCTGGTGGTAACTGGTGGTGATGGTGGTTTTAGTTGTGGTATGGTAGTGATGTTGGTGGTGGTAGCTGTGGTTGTTGTTGATGTAGTATTGGTAGTTGTGATGGTAGTGGTGATAGTGGTGGTGGTAGTGATGGTGGTAGTGGTGGTGGTAGTGGTGGTGGTAGTGAGGGTAGTAGTTGTGGTTGTTGCTGTTGGGGTGATAGTAGTGGTAGTAGTGATAACTGTGGTTGTTGTTGTAGTTGTGCTGGTAGTGTTGTTGTTGGTAGTGGTGGTGGCAGTGGTAGTTGTGTGTTGGCAGAAGTGGTGTTATTGGTGGTGGTGCTAGAAGTAGTGTTAGTGGTGGTGTTGGTAATGGTGGTAGAGGTGGCGTTGGTGGTAGTAGTTGTTGTAAATGGTGTTGGCGATAGCGGAGGTCATAGCCTTGACAATAGAAACTGTAACAACATCAATGACAATGATGGCAACATTTGAACAACAATAATTCCCCATTCAAATAACATTGTCTCCAACAGATTATTCGGTGATCAGGAACAACAATATGTTTTTCTAAAATTCTAAAATTAAGTCTCATTTCTTTTTACATTCTCTTTACCAAAATTCCAAAATATCATAACTTTTAGCATTCTTTCATCTTTGTAAAAGCTGAAAACAAAATACTTTACGAAGTAACGAAAATATATTTTGCTTTTTTAAAATATTCAAAAATATATCATAAAGATAAATTATTTTTATGATAAAATCTTTTGTTTGTATTTAAGTAGTTTTTCTTCAATCAAGAAAACACAAACTTCAAAGATTTAGTTGAGAATTTAATAATTTGTTTTATTAATTTAATTTTTGCTGTTTTGAAATAGTTCCATGTTTGTGTTAAGTGAAACTGAGTGAGATAAAAGTTTTTGTACTAAGGTTTAAAATACCATTATACCTAAGCCACCGGATATATAATAATTATTTCATAATTATTTCTTTTTCAAAGTTTTCTCTTTCTTGTACATGAAATCATTTAATTTACTTTCTTTTTACCAACCCATCTAAAGACCACCCTCTGGTTCCATGATACAAAACAACTCATTTTGAAATGTTTATATTTACATTAAAGCATTTTCTATCATGAGTTTGTGTATGAAATGTTTTCTTTAAGGTATGTTCTTAACACCATCTTTACACTGGACAAAAAAGTTACTTTAACAAATACTTCAAAATTCCTGATTATTTTCAAGATTTATTGGAACACACAAAACAGTGCATTTTTCAGCAGAAATATGGTAATAAAAGGTAAACGAGGATGGAAATCATAAATCATAAAATGTACGAGGGTAATCCCAAAAGTAGGGTCTCCAAAAATATTTAGAAATCACAGAAACGTTATTGTCAATGTTGTTTACATCACTTTTACGCTTTTATTTGTTTCAGTCATTTGACTGCGGCCATGCTGGAGCACCGCCTTTAGTCGAGCAAATCGACCCCAGGACTTATTCTATGGAAGACTAGTACTTATTCTATCGGTCTCTTTTGCCAAACCACTAAGTTACGGGAACGTAAAAACACCACCATTGATTGTCAAGTGATGTTGGGGGTGGGGGACAAACACAGACACACACATACATATATATACATATATACGACAGGCTTCTTTAAGTTTCAATCTACCAAATCCACTCAAAAGGCTTTGGTCGTCCCAAGGCTATAGTAGAAGACACTTGCCCAAGGTGCCACACAGTAGGAATGAACCCAGAACCATGTGGTTGGTAAGCAAGCTACTTACCACACAGCCACTCCTGCACCTATAAATAATTATAATAACTATATTTATAGCATGATTAACCCAGTGACTGAACTTCCATCCGCTTTCATACTCATTTGATAACCAAAATATATATCCACTCACCCATTTACCCATAAAATTTTTAATTTTTTAACATTTATCTATTTTTTTTACCTAATCACCATTTCAGTCGATGCATTTTTGTAGGCTCTGGGGTAGTTTTTGTATGCCCATGTCATACCAGCTCACTGCCATGTTGTTGAGGAAGCAATGAACCTCGTCTTTCCCCTCGTCCTCATTGCTGAAGCTTGTTCCAGCCAAAATGTTCTTTCAACTTAGGGAACAAGTGGTAGTCACTGGGTGCCAAGTCCAGATTATAAGGTGGGTGGGGAATAATGTCCTGTTTATGGTCTTTGGTGAGCATTCATGGAACCCATCTTGTGCACACCTTCCAATATTGCAACTTTTCACTCAAAACCCTATGAGTGGTGCTTCGGGAAACTTCAGGAACCAAAATGTGGAAATCATCCAGAGTGATCCGCAGATTTTCATGCAAGATTTTCTCAACTTTCATGACTGTCTTGTCGGAAATTGATGGTTGCTCACTTCTGTCTTCGTCATGAATTTCAGTACAACCAGCCGCAAACTCCCTACACCACCTGTGGATGTTCTTGACATCCATGCACAACTTACATTACACTTCTGTTAATTGGCAATGAATTTCAATTGGTTTAATGCCTTTTGCTTTCAAAAACCAAATAACTGTGTGAACTTCACACTTGGCAGTAGCGTCAATTCAGGGGCAGGTAGAGGTGCATGCACAATACACGCAACAGTGTAGCCAATGGCCACACGTACAGTTACCCTGCGTCCCCAGCATTTTGGCGACCTTACTTTTGGGATTACCCTCGTAGTTACCATTGATATTGTGAAATAGAATTAAATATAATCTTTTCTTTCTATTTATCAGTTATTTTTTTATTTGTTTCCGTCATTGGTCTGTGACCATGCTGGGGCATCACCTTGAAGAATTTTAGAATGAATCGACCCCAGTACTTTTTTTTAACACGACCTGTCCCTTTTTCCAAAACACTAGGTTATGGGGATGTAAACACACCAACATTGGTTGTCAAGTAGCAAGTGGGGATAAACACAAACACAAAGACACACATCATAATTATTTACACACACACACACACACACAGATATGGCTGGTCTATGAGGTTACCCCGGGTTTCAAGCCCATAAAGCGCTTATCTTAACAGTGTTTCTTCAGACCGTAGGGCTTGGGTCTGATGAAGCACTGTAAAACTAAGCACTTTATTGGGGTGAAACCCAGGGTAAGCTCATAGACTGACCACGTCTATCTATCTAGCTTTATCTGTATACTCTACTGCTCTATAACTCAGAGTGTGCTTCTTTTTCAGATTTATGATTTACTGATGATATATATATATATATATATATATATATTAAATATATACTTTTATAAAACAAATTTTACAAAATATATAGTATCTG
>NC_068987.1:81992012-81995882 GCF_001194135.2 Octopus bimaculoides
TTATTTACATTATTTACATTTGACGATATTTGTCCTATCTTGTTTGTTGTTAACACAACGTTTCGGTTGATATACCCTCCAACCTTCATCAGGTGTCTTGGGGAAATTTCGAACCTGGTTTCTCATTCTTAGCAGTTTGGTGTTTAGAAGAGCATCCAGTGACAGAAACCATGTCAAAGGTAACAGTGGAGCTTGGTACAGTCCTCTAGTTTACCAGCTCCTGTCAAACCGTCCAACCCATGCCAGCATGGAAAATAGACATTAAACAATGACAGCGATGACAATAACGATGACGATGAGGATTATTAAATATCCTGGTATTATGTTATTCCCATGTTAAATATTCGACATTCTTGTATTCTGTTATTCACATCTTAAATATTCCATATTCTAGTATTTTGTTATTCTGATGTCAAATATTTGATTTTTCAAATATTCTGTTATTCACACATTAAATATTTGATATTCTAGTATTTTGTTAAACACATGTTAAATATTTGTGATTCTAGAATTTTGTTATTCACGTTAAATATTTGATATTCAAATATTCCTGTTAATTTGTAAAATTAGAGATTGCAATGTCAAGTAATAGAAACAGAGAGATATTTGAAATATTAATGGTCAGTCCCACAGCATGGCACCTTTGGGCAAGAGTCTTTTTCTATAATCTCGGGCTGACCAAAACCTTGTGGTAGATGGAAGCTGTCATGTGTGTGTGAGTGTGTGTGTGTGTCTTTGTCTCTGTGTGTGTGTGTGTGTGTGTGTGTGTGTATATGTTTGTACCTATGTTTGCTTTGCCCAACTTCTCGACAACTGCTGTTGGTTTGTTTACTTTCCCTATAACATAGCAGTTAGGCAAAAGAGACCAATAGAATAAGTACCGGGCTTTAAAAAAATATAATAACTTAGATTGATTTGTTTGACTAAAAACCCCACTAAAGACGGTGCCCCAGCTTGGCAGCAGACTAATGAGTGAAACAAGATTAAAGAAATAATAGAGTTAGTCATGGTTGAAATGTCTTTGATCATAGATTTACTCGATCAGAGCTGACCTAGGGCTGAACAGCAACTCAATTCATAACATCACCTGGAATATTATGTTACAATGTAAGGTGACGAGTTGGCAGAATCGTTAGCATGCCAGGTAAAAATGCTTAGATGCATTTTATCTGTCTTCGTGTTTTGAGTTCAAATTCTGAAGAGGTCAACTTTGCTTCTGAGTCAATAAATTAAGAACCAGCCAAGTACTGGGGTCAATGCATTTGACTTAACCCTTCCCCCAATCACTAGCGTAGCTAGAGTGTGTGCTGCTCGGAGCAGCCCTTCCATTCGCCACCCCTGGACCCCACAAAAAACTCATTTTGCCTATAACAGACCCCAAAAATGCCTTTAAAAGTGCTGCCCTATTGACCCCACTACACTAGTGCCCCCAATATCACTGACCTTGTACCAAAGCTTGAAATCAATGTCATGTCACAATATAAGGCAAGCGAGCTGGCAGAATTGTTAAACATCAGGCAAATTGCATAACAGCATTTTGTCTGTCTTTACGCTCTGAGTTCAAATTCCACCAAGGTCAACTTTGCCTTTCATCCTTTTGGGGTTGATTAAATAAGTACCAATTGAGTACAGGAGTCAATGTAATCAACTTAACTCCACCCCACCATCCTGAAATTGCTGGCCTTGTACCAAAATTTGAAAACACAATTGTGTTACAATGTGTGGTAAGTAGCTTGCTTACCAACCACATGGTTCTGGGTTCAGTTCCACTGCATGGCACCTTGATCAAGTGTCTTCTGCTATAGCCTCGGGCTGACCAAAGCTTTGTGAGTGGATTTGGTAGAAGGAAACTGAAAGACGCCCATCGTATATGTGAGTGTGTGTGTATTTGTGTGTCTGCGTTTGTCCCCCCACCATCGCTTGACAACTGATGCTGGTGTGTTTACATCCCTGTAACTTAGTGGTTCAGCAAAAAGAGACCGAAAGAATAAGTACTAGGCTTACAAAGAATAAGTCCTGGGGTCGATTTGCTTGACTAAAAAGATGGTGCTCCAGCATGGCCACAGTCAAATGACTAAAACAAATAAAAACATAAAAGAATAAACATAATAAAACAACAATCTTAGTTACTTTCATAGAGTGGAGATTGTGACACCTTTATACATTTGCATCTTTTTTCCTTAAATTTCTTTCTTAATTTCACATTTCTCTTCTAATAACCATGATTACTTTCCACCCTATTAAAATGGTGCATGTTTCTAGTTTTATAGTCCAAAGTTCCCTGCCTCTTTTTATAGTTGTGGTGAGGTTCCCTGCCTCTGATGTTTCATATGATATCTCTTTATTATTGCAATTAAAATCAAACAGCTCCTTAAGCTTCTAAGTTTAGGTTTTCATTTCTAACCACAATATTCTCCCCTCTTAGTTACATCGGAATTTATGATGCACATTTAAATTATGATTCCATACTTTATGAGATAAGAGAAGTGGCTCAGTGATCCTTGGAATTGCAAGAAATATCTGCTGAGTCTCTTCACCCCCATCCTCCCACCAAATCATACTCTACTGTCTTAAAAAGGAAAACTTTGGATAATATAGTCCTACATACACTCTAGAGGAGGCGCAATGGCTCAGTGGTTAGGGCAGCGGACTCGTGGTCATAGGATCGCGGTTTCGATTCCCAGACCGGGCGTTGTGAGTGTTTATTGAGCAAAAGCACCTAAAGCTCCATGAGACTCCGGCAGGGGATGGTGGCGAAGAACCCTGCTGTACTCTTTCACCACAACTTTCTCTCTCTCTTACTTCCTGTTTCTGTTTCAAAGGGTCAGCCTTGTCACACTGTGTCATGCTGAATATCCCTGAGAACTACGTTAAGGGTACACATGTCTGTGGAGTGCTCAGCCACTTGTACGTTAATTTCACGAGCAGGCTGTTCTGTTGATTGAATCAACTGGAACCCTTGTCGTCGTAAGCGATGGAGTGCCAACAACAGCAACATACACTCTGCTTTTTAGAAAAGGAAAAAATAGACATGAGAGAGGTGCCATCTTAAGGCCAAGGGGCCATCTTAAGGCCAAGGGGCCATCTTAAGGCCAAGGGGCCTATAATGCTGCTAAGATGGCTCTGTATGAAAGTCATGGTTGGGACATTTTGATTATAGGTCTACTTGGTCAGGATTGATTTGGTGCTAAAAAACAACAACAGCATCGTCATCGTCATCATTGTTGCCATCATCATTTATCTTCTCTCTTTACACCTTTTCCTCTTCATTGTCATCACCATCACATTCTCCTCCTCCTCATCATTGTTATCATTATCACCGTCCTCCATCCTCGTCCTCTTTCCTCGTCCTCCATCCATCCTCTTCCTCCTCACCACCACCACCATCATCATCACCACATGAGCTTTCACTTTACTGTTTGTGCATCCACTGATTGGTCTGATTGTATTATAGGGTTCAAACATATAATCTATTGAATATGGCCACCCCCATGGAACTGGTTCTTCTTCCCCCCTTCAACTCTTCTTTGGTCTTCTGCAATTCGAGAGATATATTTCATCTTTCACTTGTTTCAGTCATTGAACTGTGACCATGCTGGGGCACCACCTTAAAAGGTTTTAGTTAAATAGACTGACTCCAATACTCATTTTTTAAGAGTCTGGTTCTTAATCTAATGGTCTCTTTTGTTGTACCGCTAAGTTATGGAGATGTAAATAAACCAACACCTGTTGTTAAGGGATGGTGGGGGTACAAACCCAAACCAATCCCCCCCACAACCATGCACACACACATAAACACATACGCATAACGCACACACACAAACACACATAAACACAAACACACACACACACACACACACACACGCAAAC
>NC_068987.1:81995892-81999969 GCF_001194135.2 Octopus bimaculoides
ACACACACACACACACACACACGCAAACACACACACACACACACACAAATACACACACAAACACACACACAGACATGCACACACACACATATCCAGCAAGTTTCCACACAATTTCTATCTGTTAAATTCACTCACAAGGCATTGCTCAGCTGGGGCTATAGTAAAAGATACTTGCCCAGGGTACCACATTGTGGGACTGAACCCAGAACCATGGTTGCACAAAACCTATCTTTTTAACTATATAGAGGGATTAAGAAGAAAAAAGACCTTCTCTCAAAGTCTGTAGATTAATTCCAGGATATGAAATTGGTGATCTTCCTGCAGAAGATCCCACAGCCATTTTTACCTAAACTCATTTGGAGCAGCTTCAAAGAACAGAAGCAACGAAAACAAACAAACAAAAAAAAAACAGAAGAGAAAACGAAAGCTGGGGAGATTTAAGGAATAGCGGAATAGTCCTTCGTCAGTTCTTACCTTAATATTCAACACATCAAAGCAAAACTGTTGTCCAATCAGGTCAGGTCATAGAAATCTTTAAAAACTCTTAACATTAGTTTTGCCCTTTTCACCTCTTCTGTATATAATACCCACAATCCTGAATACATGTTTTTCTTGTTGATGTGGGTATTTGTGAGTATTTATGCTTTGCTAAACTATTAGTCCGTAAACTATAAGCATAATGCATATCTTTCTATTAATCTTATAACACCGTGAAGAAGATGATAAATAACACTTATGTTTCATAGTTGAATAGGTGACATTAGGAAGAAGTTCTTCGTTGCAACAAAACATGTTCCAGCCTCCAATAAATCACGAGAATGTCTGAATTTCTGTAATCAATAAAAATAGGTAAAATTGACTGTGCAATATTTGATATACTCACCTTTATAAGAAGCTGGCTGGCTATGAATGTGTTAAATGTGTACTAACAAATGATTCCTTCATCATTGTTATGCAAGATAACTGCAACGTTTCATAGATAAAAATAAATAAACAGATAAATAAAAATTAAAAAAAAACCCCGTTTAATTTAATGACTGGCTGGAGATTTAGTTTGCAAATTATTATTATTATTATTATTATTTTTTTTTTTTTTAACTAAATGAGCTTAAAAATCTATTTAACATAATGCTGAAAGAAAAAAAGAAATAAAATATAACATTGGCTAGAAATAATTATTATCAAGAAAAGGGAAAAGAAGAATGGTGAGCAGAAATTACTAATCACAATATAAAAGCTGGACAAATTAAAGAAAATTAGAATATCAGTTGAATTACATAGAAAATAATGACAAGAATATTTTCCAATCTATTTTAGAGGATTTAAAACTGTAATTTTTTTTTTTTGTCGTTTCAGCAAACTTTTATTATATAACTCAATCAATAAACTACTTTCAGATGATGATGATGATCGTGGTGGTGGTGGTAGTGGTGACGACAATGATGATGATGACAACGACGACAATGATGATGGTGATAGTGATGACGGTGATAGTGATGATGGTGATGATGATGATGATGATGATGGTGGCGACAATGATGATGATGACGATGATGATGTTGATGATGACAACGACAACAATGCTGATGATGATGATCATGGTGGTGGTTGTTAGTGGTGGTGGTAGTGGTGGCGACAATGATAATGATGACGACAACAACAATGATGATGGTGATAGCGATGATGGTGATGATGATGATGATGATGGCGACAGTGATGATGATGACGATGATGATGTTGATGATGACAACGACAACAATGATGATGATGATCATAGTGGTGGTAGTGGTGACGACAATGATGATGATGACGACAACAACAATGATGATGGTGATAGCGGTGATAGTGATGATGATGATGACGGCGACAACGACAATGATGATGAGGTTGACGACAACGATGACGATGTTGATGAAGACAATGACGCGGACAACGATGATGATGATTATGATGATGATGCTGGTGCTGATTTCAAGAATTAGTTGTTGGACAACTTTATCTTTTAACAAAGCAAAATTTGAATTTGGTGGGAGAAGGTAGGTTGGCCAGTATATCTATCCACTGCTAGATCTGTTGATATTTTTGAGTCCCCCCACCCACACACACACCGTCCCAAGCCAAAACTTGGAACAAAAAGAATGTGAGAACCATACAGCTGCAGTCACTAAAATCAAAGAACCAGCATTGTTGACTAAATATCATTGCCAAAAATATAACTCACAGGATTGGCATGAGGCCACAAAGGCTTCCAGATGTATTCAGTCAATTAAATCAACCTTATCATTTGATTTGGTATTTATTTATTGGCCTTTAACAAATAAAACAAATAAATAAATAAACTGACCCTGAAGGGATTTGAACTCAGAATGGAAAGGAACATAATTGATTCCCCAACCAATCACTTTATCTCATGGTCTATTGATTCTGTTATTGTATTACCTTAATGTTTATTTATGAATATGGCCATCCCATTGAGCAGAAATAATTGGATGAACATGTTTTGCCTAATTAGCTTAATATAAAGTCTAACCCATGCTAGCATGGAACATGGGCATTGAATGATGATGATGATGATGATGATGATGCTGATGATGACAATGATGACGACAACGATGATGCTGCTGTTGATGACAATAATGATGACAATGATGATGGTGATGAAGATGTTGACGACGGCGGCGGCAGCGGTGATGACGATGGTAGTGATGATGTTGATGCTGCTGCTGCTGATGGTGGTGATGATAATGATGATGATGATGATGACGACGATAAAGACTTCTATTTCTCTTGGGGATCAATGTTCTTGATTTCATAGAAATAGCCAGCATCAAAAATTTCTGTTGCAACTTGAATAAACAAACACACACATACACACATAAATAGACACACACACACACACACACACACACACACACACACACACACACACACACACACCCACACACAAATACACACACAACTGTTGAACTAACAGAAATACCATTTGAGAAGGAAACAGGTGCTATTTTTCTTTTTTTTTTTGAGGGGTAAAACTGAATGAAATCAATAAGCAGACATCCATGAATAAGAAGTTTCCCTGATTAAACAGTGTAAGATAACACAGAATCATCTAGAGATAAAACTGAGCAAAGAAAACAGCAAAATAAACCACTGGAAAATTCTTGGTTTTGATTAAATACCAAACTTTGAGCTTAACTACTCACATTCTTTAATAAACCCTTTAAAATTATCGTTAAAAATCCAAAAATAGAATCACATTTTGACACCAATTGTAGAGCTAAACCAAAAATCCTAAGAATCACAAATTATATTTAGGTGTCTATCAACTATGTATAAAACTTTTACATCAATAATCATAGGAGATTAAATGAACGTCTACGAGAGAATAACATCATTTGCCAATGAACAATGGAAAAGCATGGAGAAAAAAAAATAACAGAACCAATATAACAAAAATGAATTTACAACAAGGTAGAATTCTAGTCTTGATAAACAAAACCACATCTAATGATCGTAGAAAAAAAAGAAAAGAAAATGTAAGCATGACATCAATTAAGAACACCCACCCCCAATGAGACACACACTCACACACAACACATTCAAATGTTTCTTCTGCTTATAGTTTCTGCAAACACTAGTCATAATTAATAAGGCAAAACATATAAAACTGGATACGTTATTCTTACCATATCACAAGGGAAGACAATTCATCTACAAGAAAAAAAAAGAAAATAATAATAATACTGCCCAGTCCTGGCTAAGAAGGAATATATCCACAGACACGACAGATCTGGGACCTATATACACTGGAAGCTATGCCAACATTATGGAATAACAACAGAAAAAAGATGGTATAAACACACGCCAGAAAAGGTCACAGAAAACGAGAAAGCAACCATACTCTGGGATATGCCAATACACACAGATAGAGAAATTAAGGCAAATAGACCAGATATAGTTGTCAAAGATCATGAAGAAAAAAAATGCTTTCTAATTGATGTATCAATACCAGCAGATGACAACGTTTCTCTAAAAGAAATGGAAAAACTTTCAAAATACAAAGACCTGGAAATAGAG
>NC_068987.1:82000678-82003882 GCF_001194135.2 Octopus bimaculoides
CATGTGTTGAAAGGAATTCTTTGGAGTTTGAATAATTCACCTTTGGAAACATGGGTGTTTTGCTCAACATCCTTAAACAAACCTTATTCAGGAACCTTTTGAGCAGGATGGACTACTCGACCTGAAGAAAATTCTATCTGGGCCCCACCTGCGAGGTCATGCGCTGTTTATCTTGATATGAGATCACCATGTCACGCACATATGGTTGTGATGCATGTGCCTGGTGTACCCTTATCAGACTGGTAGTCATGATGGGTATAATGGGCTTTGTATATTTTACCCCAGTGTTACTTTGATGGCATGCACTGCTCTCTCATTCAATAATAATAATAATAATGATAATAATAATAATTGTTGGCACAAAGCCAATAATTTTTAGGGAAGGAGGCAAGTTGATTACATTGATCTCAGTCCTTGACTGCTAATTTATTTTAGTGACCCCGAAAGGGTGAAAAGCAAAGTTGATCATGATGGTAATTGAACTCAGAACATACAAAGCTAAAGGAAACGCCACTGAGCATTCTATCCCAATGATTCTGGCAGCCCTTTGCTTTATTTTGCCCAGGCATGGGGTGAGGTGAAGATGGCTATGGCGGTAGCAGCAAGGGTACTCATATGTAGACAGATGAGGCGACAGAAGTGGCACTACTTTGAGAACTTGCTGGTTATACATGGTCTTGAAACATGTATCCAAATCAACAAGTACAAAATGTAAGAGTACGAGGATCACTCTTCCATCACAGCTTTGTCCAGTTGACAAGACCCAACAATAATAAAAATAATAACGAAGATGATATACAAGCAATAAATATTAACAAGAAAAACAAAATATATTCTTAGAAGACTCTCCACTTATTCTGTTTAGAATTAATAGTTTGTAGGCTAAAGTTGTTATGGCAATCATTTAATATGGTTGAATTAAAGCTTTCTGCAAAAGAGTGATAATCTTCAGGATGACATATTGCAAATAAAAAGTAGGGAACTAAATTAGGATGCTGAACAATAATAATGAAAAAGAAAGGAAAAAAAACCTGAAGAAGGAAGGAAGTTTGTATATCAACATATGGTTAAATGTAGAACATACAGTAGAATGAAGTTTAGAATTGTAGTTGTTTGTTGAACGACTTGGTTTTTAGAACCAAGTGCTGAAAGCAGAATGTGGCTGTGTGGTTAAGAAGGTTGCTATGTGACTACATGATTTCAGGTTCAGTCCCACTGTGCGGCACCTTGGGTAAGTGCCTTCTAGTATAGTGCCGGTTCAACCGATGCCTTGTGAGTGAATTTGGTTGATGGGGGCTAACTGGCAGAAACGTTAGCATACTGGGTGAAAGGCTTAGCAGCATTTTGTCTGCCGTTACGTTCTGAGTTCAATTCCACTGAGGTCGACTTTGCTTTTCATCCTTTCGGGGTCGGTAAATAAAGTACCAGTTACGCACTGGGGTCAATGTAAAGTACCAGTTACGTACTGAGGTCGACTTAATCCCTTTGTCTGTCCTTGTTTGTCCCCTCTATACTTAGCCTCTTGTGGGCAATAATGAAATAGGAAACTGAAAGGATACCATCGTGTATGTGTGTGTTTCTATTTGGGTTTGTATTTGTCCCCCTCTTCTATCACCTGACAACCAGTGTTGGTTTGTTCACATCCCCATAGCATAGTGGTTCGGCAAGAGTGACCAATAGAAAAAGCACCAGATTTTTAAAAATATGAACAGGGGTTTATTTATTCAACTAAATTCTTCAATGCAGTGCCCCAGCATGGCCGCAAAAAAAAAAAAAAAAGACTGAAACAGCTAAATCATAAAATGCATCATGGAAGAGACTCACTTTATTCATTTAAGAACACACACACACACACACACACAAACTGTTACATTTACTGTTTTGTCTATTTCTTAATATTACTATCGACTCTGAAGTGTCAAAAATGTTCTGTCTAACACTTCTGTGATGGGAAAATTTGACACTTTTAGTATAAAGATATAGACACATTTACTACTGTTTTGCACAGGGAAAAAAAAACAAAAAACAAAAAAACACTGTGAACAAATGGCTAGGCCTTCATATTGTAACTGAAATAGTAATAAGCTGTGTGTTTAATGTAATAAACTGGCAGATGAGCAAATTAAAGAGATTATGAAGAGAAAATAAGTAAAACAATTAATGACAACATTTAGAATGAAACATGTGAGTAAAAGCAGATATTGAAAGGTTATACATACATACATATATATATATATATGCATATATATTTATATATATGTGTGTGTGTCAGTGTATATATATATATATATATATATATATATATATATATGCATATATATTTATATGCATATGCGTTTGTGTGTTTGTATATATATATATATGTGTGTGTGTGTGTGTGTGTGTGTGTGTGCGTGTGTGTGTGTGTGTGTGTGTGTGTGTGTATATAATACTATGTGCAGAAAATGGAAGAGTCTTCAAAAACTTACAAAGATGCTAGAAGATAACCACAAAAGTTTATACGAACACATAGCAGGCATGGCTGTGTGGTTAAGATACTTGCTTTGCAACTACATAGCTTGGGGTTCAGTCCCACTATGCAGCAACTTGAGTGTTTTCTACTTTAGTCTCAGGCTGACCATTGCCATGAGAAACTAAACCTGTTACATATATATATATATGTCCCACCCATGCTAGCATGGAAGGTAGACATTAAACGATGATGATGATATATATATATCATCATCATCATCATCGTTTAACATCTGTTTTCCATGCCAGTGTCGCATAACTGGTTCCCATGCTGGTGGCACATAAAAAGCACCATTCAAGCGTGGTTGATGCCAGTACCACCTGACTGGCCCTCATGCCGGTGACATGTAAAAAGCACCCACTACACTCTTGGAGTGGTTGGTGTTGGGTAGGACATCCAGCTGTAGAAACCTTGCCAGATCAGATTGGAGCCTCGTGCAGTCATCTGGCTTGCTAGTCCTCAGTCAAACCATCTAACCCATGCCATCATGGAAAGTGGATGTTAAACGACAATGATGCTGATGATATGTATATATATTAAAATTGGAGAAAGCCAGTTTATGGGATTACCTTAGGCCTTCTCCATTTTTAATATACACTGCTCTACATTTTAGAGTGTGCTTCTTCTTTCATATTTACGTTTTTTATAAATGAAATATATATATATATATATATATATATATATATATATAT
>NC_068987.1:82004694-82014074 GCF_001194135.2 Octopus bimaculoides
GAATATATTCTGGTAATATATTTAAATTCAATAATAGGACGAATTCTTTTACAAGAATTTATCAAGTAGCTAGCGTGAAAAAAACTTCATAAGGGAAAAAATCCATCATTTATTCCCGAAATATATATTTATATTTATATAAAATGTGTTTTTTATAGTAGTCTGACCTTAGAGTCCCTCATGGTGTGAGGCGTTATTATATAGTAATGCCCTTATAGAAATATAAATATATATTTCGGGAATAAATGATGGATTTTTTCCCTTATGAGTTTTTTTTCACGCTAGCTACTTGATAAATTCTTGTAAAAGAATTCGTCCTATTATTGAATTTATATATATATATATATATAGGTATGGTACTTCAATATTAACAGCTGTATCTTTAGTCTGGAACCCTTATCTTGTCCAGAATGTCAATCTACTGGAAGCTGTCTAGAGACATGCAATCAGAAGACTACCTTTTGTTAGTCACTTGCCATGTCTTAAATGTTTTGCTTCCCTTGGCACCGGTACACTAAAGTATCGATGTCTAACAGCTGACAAGCCCACAAGATTATCCACCATCTTTCCAACAACTTTGGTCACATTTTTGAATTCCTTTATTGCTAGCATTTGTGGACATGTTTATACAGCACCCAAGACTTTTGGAAATATCTTTTCACACTCGCAATTGTCAAATAAATTACCTTGGCAGTTGTTAGCTGTCAGGACACCACATCCTTCAAAAATTATATAATTCCTGAAATTTGCCAACACTGTTCCTGACATGCAAATGCACGCTTCCTTCTTTATGGTTCTTTTATTGTTCATTTTCCTGTCTTTCCTTCGATGTATTGTGCAAGCATCTGTGACATTAATTGCAGTCTTTTTTTTACTTGACATATTGCTGCTTTTTTATCCCTTCTTTTACCCTTTCCAATGAATTGTAGAACACCTGAACACTGTATACAATTAGCTCGTTATTATTAAAATTGATGTAAGGCTGCGAGCTGGCAGAATCGTTAGCACGCTGGATGAAATACTTAGTGATATTTCATCCATCACTACGTTCTGAGTTCAAATTCTGCCAAGGTCAACTTTGCATTTCATCCTTTTGGGGGTCGATAAATTAAGTACCAGTTGAACACTGGGGTAATCGACTTATTCCCTCTGCCAAAATTGCTGCCCTTGTGGCAAAATTTGAAACCATTATTAAAACTAATGTCAGTAGAATTTGAATGCATTCATAGTTGAAATCCTGCTGAGGTCGGCTTTGTCTCTCATCCCTTTAGGGTCAATATAATAAAGTAAAATGTCAATTACTAGGGTTGATGTAATTGACTAAGCCCTCCCCCAAAAACATTGCTGGCCTTGTGCCAAAATGGTGATACATTTCCCTCTTCAGTCTCTAACTCCTTGCAAACTTTGTAGAAGGAAGATCTGGCAGTTTTTAAAACTTGAGGTTTTTCTAAATCACTATGCTCAGCCTTTATAACCACAATAACAGCATGTCTCTTCATTTCTTGAGTAAGCTAAGGGTCTGCCGTTATTATTTTCTGAAACAAACATTTTACAGAGTTAGCAAAAAATGCAGCAATAACCCAAAAAGGTATCTCCTCAAATATCTTACACACACCTATATATATATATATATATATATATATATATAATATATATATAGGTGCTAGGAAGGGCATCCAGCCATAGAAACTGTGCCAGATCAGATTGAAGTCTGGTGTGGCCTTCTGGCTTGCTAGCCCTGGTCAAACCATCCAACCCATGCCAGTATAGACAATGGATGTTAAATGATGATGATGTTGATATACATATATATATGCAGTTGAGAATCCCTTATCCAAAACTTCTGGGACCAAAAGTGTTGTGGATTTTTACATTTGTGTCTATAAAATTGGACAGCTTGAGGATGGAACCTAAGTCTAAACACTATATCCATTTATATTTCATAATATAACTTATACATATATATACCCTGAATGTAATTTAAAAATTTTTTTTATCATAATTATTTTTATATATAATACCATTGCTACAGTAAGGTATCTGTTTCCACCTGTGATGTCATGTTTTGATTAAAAAGTAACAGTATACATACACTGTATTTTATTTTTGACAATACAGGTATTAGGTTTAATGTAAGGTATAAAAACCAAGCAATGATTACAGGAAAATAAAATTTTAAAAAAGTCTGAAAAATGTTTGCTTTGTATCTTTTAAATAATGTACAAGAAATGATGCAAGTTATGTTGCATTCATACTTGGAGGTGAAATTGAGATCTCAGGAAAAATAACATTTTGTGCTTATTGAGCAAAGCAAACCATGATGATCAAAGCAAAACAAAACATGATGATCACTGATTACAAACACAACAGCTGTGCTCGGTGCAACCTTCCCAGCACTTTGGGGAAATTTTTCCATTTATGGTGTGCTATGTCAGCACTCAAAAATATTTTCAGATTTTGGAGGGTTTTGGATTTTGGAATTTTGGATAAAAGATTTTCAATTGTATTAATACAGTGTTTGTTTTACCGATTTCACAGTCCTTAGACTATTCATTTATATGTTTATGTGAAAGAACGTGGGTTAGAGTTGAACTCACAAGGAAGATGTTGTAAATTTGATTTCTGGACTGTGGTACATTGTGTTTTTGAGCAAGGTACTTCATTTTTGTGTTGTTCTGTTCTACTAAGCTAAAATGAGTATCTGCGAAATGTGGATGCTCTCTCTTCCCAGTTTTTACATCCTGGATGTTCCCCTGGATGAAAGGTAAGGATTAAAACACTGAGAAAGCATCTATGTCCATTTGCAACTACTTAGGCTCCTAAAACAATAATGGAATACCTGGTACATATGGCCAAACCATCCTCAGTTACAGGTGACTGCTAAAGTATAATATTGATTTCAAATTTTGGCACAAGGCCAGCAATCTTAGGGCAGCAGGTAAGTCAATTATATTGACCCCTGTGTTTGGTACTTATTTTATAGACTCTGAAAGGCTGAAAGGCAAAGCTGACCTTAGCAGGATTTGAACTCAGATTGTAAAGAGGGATGAGATGTTGCTAAGCGTTTAGTCCACCATGCTAACAATTCTGTCAGCTTGCTGCCTTGGCATGCTCAGAATACTGGTTTCAAATTTTGGCACAGGACCAGAATTTCAGGGGAGGGGGTAAGTTGATTTACATCGATCCCAGTGCTCAAATGGTGTTCATTTTATTGACTCCAAAAGGATGAAAGACAAAGTCAACCGTGACAGAATTTGACCTCAGGCTGTGAAAATTCCATGAATTGTTTTGCCTGGCATGCTAACGATGATTTTGTCATAATTTAATAGTGAGCCCTTTAAACACACACACTCATATACACATACACACTGGACTTCACAGTTTCCATCTACCAAATTTACTCACAAGGTACCATGCAGTAGGACGAAAGCCCCAAACTGCATTGTTGCAACACAAGCTTTTTAACCACACAGCCATTCCTGCTCTTATAGGATTCAAAGAAAAAAGATTTTGTCTCTTTTACATTCATTGGTCTGTGGCCATGCTGGGACACCGCCTTAAAAGATTTAGTCAAAGAAATTGATCCTACTACAGGCTTTTGAAAAGTCTGGTTCTTGTTTATTTTGTCTCCTTTGCTGAACTACTAAGTTCTGAGGATATAAACAAACCAATACAGTCGTCAAGTGGTGGTAGGAGACAAACACAAACACAATGGACACACACACACACACACACACACACACACACACAATGACACACAGAAACACATACACACACACACACACAATGACACATAATAACACAAACACACACAATGACACACAGTAACACAGACAGGCACACACACATACACACAATGACAGACAAATAGACACACACAAACACAATGATACACACACACAATAATAGACAGACTGACAAACAGACACGCAACACACACACACACAATAACATAAACAGACAGACAGACATACACACACACCCACACACACTTGTGCACACACATACACACTGGACTTCTTCATAGTTTCCATCTACCAAATTCACTCGCAAGGTGCCATCCAGTAGGACTGAACCCCAAAACCACATGGTTGCAATGCAATTTTCTTAACCACACAGCCATTCCTGCACCTATATAGAATGCCAAAATTTCCTTTAATTTAATCTTCTTGTACATTTTTTATAGCTTTCAAAATATTGAAATGTGTGAAGCTATCAGTAAAGTTTTGAGTATCAGTAAATCTCTCCATTACTGTGAAGCATGTTGAAAGGTTGATAGCCTCTCAGAAGCTGGTTAAAATGGAAACCTTTAAAGAGAAATCAGAGACATGAAGGATTTCAATGTCTTGTTGGTCAGAATGACATCATTAATTCTTAAGAGCCAATAATCTGCCTCTATTTGACAAGATGACAACAGGTAGAACCATTAAAATACAATTCAATTTAGACACAATGTATTAACAAATATGATTACTGTTTATTGAGCAGAATGACTATTATCAAAAAGTCTAATAAAATCTGGAGACAAACAGAGGCTCAGACGTCTCTCTTATGTCATAGGATTATTATGTCTTAGTTATTTAACCTTGTCTTCTCTAAAATTATTTACCTTCTTACATAGCCTATTATATATGCTGTCTTCAAAGTAGGTAATCCTGTTGAATCATTCTTATCTTACACCTAAATTAACGGAAACTATAATTGATTTTTTGAGTCGAGTAATGAATACAGGTATTGTTATATAATTCAGAAGTCTGTTTTGCAAACAAGTGGTTCTCAGCTTGATTTCATTGTGTGACACCTGGGTGAGTGTCTTCTTCCATAGTGTTGGGTTGGTCTGAATACCTTATGACTAGAATTTGCTAACTAGCTGGAAACTATGCAGAAGCAAATCTACTAGGTGAGACATCATCGTCATCGTCATCATCATCATCATCATCCTCATCATTTAACATCCACTCTCCATGCTGGCATGGTTTAACTGGAACTGGTATAAGCCAGAAAGCTGTACCAGGTTCCACACTGATTTGGTTTGGTTTCTATGGACAGATGCCCTTCCTAATGCCAACCATTTCAAGAGGGTAGTGAGTGCCTTTTACATGTCACTGGCATAGACACCATTTACGTGTAATATCATGGGTGAATGAACACTTTGAAGGTGTCACTTGAAGCCTCCAACAGGACTCAGCACCATCTCCAAACAGAAACAACACTGGATTCAGAAAAACCATTCTGTTGTTCATAGGCAAGGATGTGTAGCCCTCAAGACGCCCTGATCTCAACCTGTTGGATTTTTCTGTTTGGTCTAATTTGGAAATGGTCTCATGCTTCCTTCAATGCTCTGAAGGCAAAACTGCACCAGGAATGGGCTTCAATTCCACAAGAACAGCTGCATGCTATGTATGAAACATTTGTATCTAAGCTTAAGGCTGTGATTTGAAACAGAAGTGGTCGTATGGAATAAATGTGGTAGTGTCATAATTGTGTTTCTTTACCATTGTATTACTCAGACCTGAAATTTAACAATATTTTGCTTTGGCAAAATTGAAAAAAGTTGGTTGCCTGTGAGGAATGGACAGAGATGAAATAAAATATCAGCCAGTCCTCTTGTCTGTTTAATTGACTGTACTCTCACCATTAAATGTATGGCCTTGTATTCATGTTATAAAATCTTGTGTTGTAATTCAGTATATGTAGCCTCGTTTAGCACTGATGATCTGAGATAACATGGTAAGCTCAATTGTAAACCATGTTATGCTAATCATGGACTGATCTGTGATAACACAGGTTGGTGAACAATTGAAGATTCTCCTTGTACTGCAAAAGTGCATTCCATGGACTACCCACAATGCTCAGTTACCCAGAATACCCTGACTATTACTTATGTTTATATGGCTGTGCTGTAAGGCTGCTTATTTTTCTTATAGATTTATGTACTCATATGTACCAATGTGGGACCATTCAGTGCTTGTTTTCCATACTGGCATGGGTTGGATGGCTTGACAGGAGCTGGCCAGACTCCAATTTTCTGCTTTGGCATAGTTTCTATGGCCCCATGTCCTTCCCAATGCCAGCCACTTTACAGAGTGTACTGGGTGCTTTCTATGTGGCACTAGCATGGGTTCTTTACACTGGCATGGGTGCTTTATACAGGGTTGACTAAAAGTCACCCAACAGTAAATCAAAATTCCATGAATACTATCTGTAATTCTGTATTGACTCGAATGGGAAAATGTGTCGCTCAAGAAGAGCTTCAGTTTGAACTATTTTCATGATGTTTCAGATTTAGATGCTTTTATTAAATTCATTCAGTTGTTAAACATAAATAAATCTTGGAATTAAATGGTTTTGATTTACTGTCAGGTGACTTTAGGCCAACCCTGTATGTAGCACTAGTCTAGGTACTTTTTATGTGGTACTGGTATGTCTGGTTTTTGTGTGGAACTGGCATGAGCACTTTTCATGTGGCCAACACTGGTACCTTTATGTGGCACCAGTATAGGTGGTTTTATGTGACACTGGCATGGGTGCATTTCATGTGGCGCCAGCACGGGTGCTTTCTACATGGCTCTCACACTCAACCCTGACAAAAATGTACATAGAGGCACAGGTGTGGTTGTGTGGTAAGTAAAGTAGCTTGCTTACCAACCACATGGTTCCAGATTCAGTCCCACTGCATGGCACCTTGGGCAAGTGTCTTCTACTATAGCCTTGGACCAGCCAAAGTCTTGTGAGTGGATTTAGTAGACAGAAACTGAAAGAAGTTCGTTGTGTGTGTATATATATATATATATATATATATATATATATATGTTTGTATGTGTGTATATACGTTTGTGTGTGAGCATTTGTCCCCCAACATCGCTTGACAACCAATGTTGGTGTGTTTACGTCCCTGTAACTTAGCAGTTTGGCAAAAGAGACCAACAGAATAAGTACAAGGCTTACAAAGAATAAATCCTGGGCTCGATTTGCTCGACTAAAGGTGGTGCTCCAGCATGGCTGCAGTCAAATGACTGAAATGAGTAAAAGAGTAAAAGAGTACATGATTGTTTTCTCTTCAGGAAAATATAGCAACGGCCAAAAAAACATGACATTGGAAGCTCTGCAGCACTGGGCCATGAGTTTGGTGTCAAGGAATCTACCATTTGTTCCATTTACAAAATCCATGGAAATGGTTAATTTATTGCTATTTCATTTATCAGTTTATTTTTCCTTTTTTTCTTTTTTTTACCAAGCCTCTATGATAAACGAGAATAGATATATAACATTCTGAGTTCAATCCTGCCAAGACTAAATTTGCTTTGTCGCTCTTCTTAGGTCTATAAAAAACAGCCATTCAAGAGCTGAGGTCAATTTATATTTCTATAAAGTGTTCTCGACGTGAATGGATTTATAATAGAAGGCTGCAATTAGTAAAATAAAATGACTTCAATTAGAAATTTGCTTGCTGAGAGCTGCTAACCTTTTAAACTACATCGTTTATAATCATCGAAACTATCATTAACTTTCAAATTTGATTTATTTTTGTACTAATTTCACCCAATATATTGCCTTTCTGAAATAAAGTCACCTGGTGATCCCTCACATGATTAAAAAATGCTGGGTGTCACAGCACGGGAAAGTTTATTGAGAAAAGTGGTTGTAGTTGGAAAATATTATTTCATTTTACAACCTGTAATAAACTCCTCAACTAAAATATGGAATCTTTGTCAGCAAGAAGAGATATGAAGATTGTTTTTGGAGAAACATGCCAATTAATCACTTGAAAATGTCAGTTGGCCACCTCATATACAAGTCAACATAGTCATTAGTAGTCTAGCTGCTGCTGCTGCAGGCTTCTCTAGTTAGAGGTCTCTGGCTACAGCTAGAGCTGCTACAGTTTCTAAACAGCTACTGTTGCTGTTGTAGTTGTGGTTGTTGTTGATGAGGGGGCAAAAATTTTAATATTTCTTCAAAGAAAATCTCACTGGAGTCATTGTTATAACACTCAAATTCTCTTGCCTTCTCTCTCTCTCTCAGCATCTATCTATCTATCTATCTATCTATCTATCTATCTATCTATCTATCTATCTATCTATCTATCTATCTATCTATCTTTCTGTCTCTTTGCCTGTCTGTCAGCCCATCCATTTATCTATTCAGTCGTCTGCTTCTACTCTACCAGTCCATCTGTCCCTCCATCCATCAGTCCATTCATCCATCCATCCATCTATCCTTCCATCCATCTGTTCATCCATTTGTCAATCTCTCTCTCTCTCTCTCTCTCTCTCTCTCTCCATCCATCCATCCATCCCTCTATCCCTCTATCTTGCCACTTGTCTGTCCATCTATCTGTTCCTCCATTTCTCCATCTGTCCTTTCATATATCCATCCATCCATCCATCCATCCATCCATCCATTTTATTTCTGCCCCCACCTCTCTCTCTCTATCTTTCTTTCTTTTACCATTTTCTTTTCTCAAAAAAAAAAAAAAAGCATATATCATAAATGATTGAATACAAGAATTTCTTTTACATCAAATATTTCAGAAAAGACATCCTTTTAGATTTTTTTCTATTTTCAGGCAAAGCAAGTGAAAAGAAAAGTAATGTATTTCAATAGTTGAACAACTTTCAGAACTGGGAAAGAAATCTGGCAGCACAAAGAACAGCTACTTTTACCAAAAAGAAATAGCATCATGGCTAATCTATTACTCTATTACTAAAAGATTGGAAACAATCATGTTCTAGACAAAAAGACCCTCAATTTCTATATAAAGTACTCTTATAAGTACTTAATATAGAAAATTCTATTGAAAGAATATACACCACCATATTTCACCCTCACAAAAGTAACAACATGGGGGGAACAGAATGTGGAATCCTTTTTCTGTGACAGAGGAACTGAAGGAAAAACATGAGTCACATAATGGTTTGCCCGCTGTTTCGTTTCTGTTTTTGTTGATCCTGTTTAGATAATTTGAAGAATGACAGGCGGCAGGCTGCCAGAATCGTTAGCAAGCTGGATAAAATGCTTAGCAGTATATCGCCCGTTGCTATACATTCTGAGTCCAAATTTCGCTGAGGTCGATTTTGCCTTTCATCCTTTCGGAGTCGATGAATTAAGTACCAGTGAAACACTGAGGTCGATGTAGCTAGCAAAAGTGAGTAGTCCTGCGATAGACTGGCATCGTATCCAGGTGCAGAATATATATTCCATAAGGTGGCAAGCTGGCAGAAACATTAGCATACCGTGCGAAATGCTTACTGGTATTTTGTCTGTCGTTACATTCTGGGTTCAAATTCCGCCGAGGTTGACTTTACTTTTCATCCTTTCGGGGTCGATAAATTAAGCACCAGTTATGCACTGGGGTCGATGTAATCGACTTAATCCCTATG
>NC_068987.1:82014084-82018780 GCF_001194135.2 Octopus bimaculoides
ATAAATTAAGCACCAGTTATGCACTGGGGTCGATGTAATCGACTTAATCCCTATGTCTGTCCTTGTTTGTCCCCTCTCTGTGTATGTAGGCCCTTGTGGGCAGTAAAGAAATAAGAAACATTAGCACACCGGGTGAAATGCCTAGAGGTATTTCATGTCTTTACGTTCTGAGTTCAAATTCCGCCAAGGTTGACTTTGCCTTTCATCCTTTCAGGATAAATTAAGTACCAGTTGCATACTGGGGTTGGTCTAATCTACTGGCCCCACTCCCCCAAAATTTCAGGCCTTGTACCAAGAGTACAAAAGAATATATTAAAGACGGCGAGCTGGCAGAAATATTAGCATGCCGGATGAAATGCTTAGAAGTATTTTGTCTGTCTTTACATTCTGAGTTCAAATTCCACCGAGGTTGACTTTGCATTTCATCCTTTCAGGGTCGAAAAATTAAGTACCAGTTGCATACTGAGGTTGGTCTAATCAACTGGCCCCCTCTCCAAAAATTTCGAGCCTTATGCCTAAAGTAGAAAAGGATGTACATGCCACGAAACTGGGAAACTGACTCTTGTGAATCAGCATGGCTGAAGAACGTAACTTTAACATTACCATAGTAGCACTTCCACATAACTCTTGTCTCCCATATTGTTAGTGTGTATGCCTTCATCATTCCAAATACACTTCTTACCAATGGCATCTTGTTTGTCTCCCCCACATTATCTCACACTCCTGAACACCTCACATCCCTGATGCTCACACTGCAGGACACGTGCAAATCTCATCCTCCCTACCTTATTCATAGCCAAATATACCTCTTACCTAGGTTGCCCTTCTAGTCATTTGGTAACACTCCCTATAACTACTTACCTTCCAGGTTTTCCAAGCCAGTCTCTTAGCCCTTTCTATCAATCGTATCGTTCCACCACTATTTTACTCTCAGTTTGGCTTGGACTTTGCTTCAACATGTCTGTTGTGTTCCCCTAAGCAGGTTATTTCATAGAACTTCTCAATTGTCATCTGTGTTAAGGGTATCTTCCTTCCTATAGTTATACACATCAGTTAGAATTTCTCTAAATCCATTCCCATGGAAACGGAATACACACATAAATTCTTATACAAACATACATACATACATATATATATATGTATTTATTTATTTATTTATTTATTTAGGAAGGGCATCCAGCTGTAGAAACTCTGCCAAATCAGACTGGAGCCTGGTGTTGCCATCCGGTTTCACCAGTCCTCAGTCAAATCGTCCAACCCATGCTAGCATGGAAAGCGGACGTTAAACGATGATGATGATGATGATGATGTGTTTCAGCCAAGTGGCTGCGGTCATGCTGGTGCACCACCGTGATTTTCATGTTCTTTGCATGGCTCTTCTCCCCCACCTGACATGGTCCAATCAAGAGTTTTGATGGCACATCTGGTGTATAAGAGAATTTGACATAGCTGCCCTAAACTGTGTCTCATTACGAGCCGTTGGTTCGTCTGGTATCGTGGAGAGGAAAGCGTCAAGTTTTGTCTTGAAGACCTCCACATCCATGTCTTGCATGTCTCTCAAATGTTTTGGCAGGGCATTGAAGAGCTGAGGTCCTCTGAAACCGAGGCTGCTGCAGTATCTCGTTCTTATGTGAGATGCTGTGGACGGTATATATATATATATATATATATAGATAGATAGATAGATAGATAGATAGATAGATAGACAGACAGACAGACAGACATACAGACAGACTGACGGATAGATAGATAGACAGACAGATACATACATATGTCCATACATACACACATAAATTCTAATACATACATACATGTGTGTGTGTGTGTGTGTGTGTGTGTGTGTGTGTGTGTGTGTGTGTACGTGTGTTTTAAAAGTAAAGACTATTTTCCAACAGAATGTGGCTATCCATGATAGGATGATTGTTACTGTTGTTTAGCCCCAGGAAACATCGTTTCCAGCTGGCTATACGACACAATATCTGTGTCCTTATATTTTCGAATATAAGGACACAGATACTGTATCATATAAACAGCTGGAAACGATGTTTCCTGGGGCTAAACAACAGTAACAATCATCCTATCCAGGACAACCACATTATGTTGGCAAATAGTCTTAACTTAAAAGAACTGTTACTGAATATCTCTCTTTGAGAGATTTAGAAATAATCATGTTTCTATTTATATATTTACATGAATTCACGAGAAATCCTGTGAATGAAGCAAGACTGTTTTCCAAAATGGAGGCAAACACCTTTCTTCATGTGATTGGCTGGAAGATTTGTTAAGACACTAGGATATTTGCCTACTTTTCTTAACATGAAACCAATGGTAGCCTTAATTCACAAATAAGGAAATTATATATCCACCTATGAGGTGTTCAGCACTCACTTCATCGCTTGACATTTGTACATACATACATATATATATATATATATATATACATACATAAATATATATAGGTATGTTGGAGTCTGGTCCAGCTGCTGGCTCTATAGACCTCAATCAAATCGTCCAACCCATGCCAGCATGGAAAACAGACGTTAAACGATGATGATGATGATGACGATATATATATACATTTGTATACATATACATAGATATATACATCTATATACACACATATATATATACATATATATATATACATACATAAGCACACAAATATATATATATATATATATATATATATATATATATATATATATATATATATATATATATATATATATATACATGTATACATATATTTGTATATGTATTTATATATATATATATATATATGCATATATATATGTGTGTGTGCGTGTATATATATATATATACGTACACACACAAACACACACACACACACACACACACACACGTAAAGACAGAAAAACTTTAGTCAGACGATATGCATAACAAAATAGTGAAGTTAGTATAAAATTATACATGGAAACAAAAGTTTATAACAATAAAAAGCAAAAAACAAAGCAGAAATTCTATAGCACATTGAAATGCTAAAGGGACTTGTAAATCACCCTCCATATTTATAACGATCAGCATATTTGCATATTTGCCTTTATTTCACATGCAGGCTTGAATAGTGAAATCATCTGGAAAATGTTAATGTAAGTTTAATGTAAACCTATTTCTACACCTCTTATTACCATTAACCATTACTTAAAAGCAAGCGAGTGTCTACATGGTTGCTTAACCAGCTAGAAATAACAGCTAAATGTCCCTTATATCACAACCACTGCTGTTTTTAAAAAAGTGCTTATTGGATAATGTAGTCCTGAGAAACTTGGGATGGTCATGGCTGGGTTTCCTTTGATTGTTGCCTACTCTAATGGGTTTGACCTATGGCTAAACAACAACTTTAAAAATAAGAAATAGTATGTTAGAAATAGCAGCCAAATCAACTTCAAAATCACCTTTATTTTAAAAAGAGGAAGGACATGTTAGGTAGTATAGTCCTAATGACCTTCACTTCACTAAAAAGACTGGATGGTCACAACTGGAATACATCAGGAGTGATTTGGGGTTAAACAACTGTAAATTAATAAAATGAGAAAGTTTTACATGGTCATTTACTCTGCTAGAAATAGCAACCAAATCTACCTCAAATAACACTTCACTGTCTTAAAACGGGGAAATACATATATTAGCGTATCATCCTAGTACCATCACCTCTATAAAAAAGATTGGGTGCTCACCACGTGGGAATGACCTAGGACAAAACAGCAACTTAAAAATATGAGAGAGCCTTTACATGGTCATTCACTCTACTAGAAATGGCAGCTAAATCTCTTTCTAAATTATACTTTATTGTTGTAAAAACATTGGGAAAGGCACATTGAATAATGTATTATGTAATTCTAGATACATTTAACCCAAAAAGGGAAAAAGATGATAGCATCATCAAGAGTGAAGCTGGAATGCTTTTGATCAAAGGTCTTTTCAATAAAGACTGACCCGGAGTTTAAACCCCAACGATGGCTCACTTGTCATGCATTTATCTTTCATAAATCATTCTCAGAAGAAAGCAAATCTAAAAGGTTATTTCACTATCTGCATTGTAAAGTACATTAGGAGACAAATGGCACATGGTGGGGTACATGTGCTTGTGTGTGTGTGTGTGTGTGTGGAATGGTTTGGTGATGAGGGTGGTTCACAGCAGGCCTGGAATGATAGCTAAATATTTCTTTTTTTCCTCACCACCCCTTAATCACAGTGCACAAGCAAAATGTCATTTTGTTGGGGTGGTGGGGTATCTTGTTATGTATTCAGATTAGTTATTGACTGATATTCAAAGCAGACGCTTATATTACAGTTTATAACTAAACTGCTGTTTTATGTAAAGCAGTTGCTACCCTTTTTTCAGATCTGTGCTTGAGACATTTATTATGCAATTACGTAGTTTTTTTGGTTTGGTCCCATGGTATTGCACCTCATACAAGCAGTCGCATATACACACATACCCCAAACACACACACACACACACATGCACACAGCATCATTTTCACCACTATCATCATCATCATCATCATCACCATTATCGTTGTTGTCGTCATGATCATCATCATGACCACCACCACCACCACCATCAGCACCACCACCACCACCACCATCATCATCATCAGCATTGTCACCACCACCACTGCCGCCATCACCGCCGCCGCCACCAACACCACCACCATCGCCATCACCGCCA
>NC_068987.1:82018790-82020564 GCF_001194135.2 Octopus bimaculoides
CATCACCATTATCGTTGTTGTCGTCATGATCATCATCATGACCACCACCACCACCACCATCAGCACCACCACCACCGCCATCATCATCATCATCATCGTCACCACCACCGTTGCCGTCGCCGCCGCCACCACCATCACTGCTGTCACCCCTGCTTCCACTGCCCCTTCCTCCCACCATTGTTTTACCATCCACTTTCCCTTGTTTGCCTGGGTCAACACAAAATTCCCCCGAAGTAGATCTTCTTACAGCCAGATGGTCTTTCTGTCACCTGACCTGCACCTGTTTCCAAGGAAAGGTAACACTTCTTCAAGTTCTCTCAGTGTAAACAGCATGACACTCGGACACCTACAGCATGTTATGCAAACACAAGAAGACCTGTACACAGATGCACTCACTCATACACATGCACACGTAGACAGACATTAAAAGATGATGATGATGACAACGACGACGGTGATAACGATGACGATGATGATGATGACAACGACGACGGTGATAACGATGACGATGATGATGCTGATGATGACAAAGATGACGATAATGATAATGATGATGACAATGATGATGACGATGATGATGACAAAGATGACAATGATGACGATTATGATGATGATGATGATGGCAAAGATGACGATGATGATAACAACGATGATGATGATGACAACAATGATGATGATGACGATGATGACAACAATGATGATGATGACTATGATGATGATGATGGTGGTGCCAGTAATGTTGTTATTGTTGTTGTTAGTGGCGGTAGTGGTGGTGATGCGTTATGTATTCCAGGCTTCTTCCTGTTTGTATTTGCTAAATCCACTCAGCATTACAGCCCTTCCCCTTCCTTGGTCAAATCAATGCAATGGGCACTATGAGGTTTCTTTCTTGACAGTAAATTCACCAACAATGTAGCCCATTCTTTCACAGTTCTAGGGGACCAATTCAAACTTTATACGAGTCCATACCTCACAGAATTCAAGTTGTAATTACTGCCAAAGGCAGTCCTTCCCTATATTAAAATAAATTTGCTTGAAATCTTAAGGTGCCTCCATTATTTTGTCCAACCCCTGTGTATCTATATATCTATGGCTTTTCAATGTTGTTTTCACTGTCCATTTTTTCCTGTCTTGGTTTGTGTTTGCCACCTTGGAATCCTCTGTTTAGTGGGTCGATCCACTACTCAGGAAGAGACTATTCTAGAGTACGTTCTGCCTTATCTTCGAAACGTCTAGTTAGAATAGAGGCAGCTGATGAAGGATTAATTCAAAGTGGCTATCTGTTTTCCTATGTGTTCGTTCCATGGTCTGTAGTTCATTGTTCTAATGTCCTGTACCCTGATATGCATCTATATACACATGTAGATGTAAGTATGTACATATATGTGTGTATACATGCATATATATTCTTCGTATTATATACATATATATATGCATGTATACACACATATATGTACACACACACACACACACATAAACACACACACACACACACACACACACACACATATATATATATATATATATATATAAGCAATGTTAATTCTCTAAATGAAGTATTAACAGTAACTGCACGATAAAGTGTAGTATATTGCCACTTAAGTGTGGCTGACCCCTAGGGGTGGATGTTACTGTTGCTTTTAGCCCCAGGAGGACATCTCCTCCAGCTGGCTTATCGAACGCCGACGAAGGGAAATAACCCTGAAATCCGGATCCGTTCGTGCTGCAGATCGTGATGAGAGGGATAACTTCCCTTGGCAAACAGGACACAGTT
>NC_068987.1:82022512-82025327 GCF_001194135.2 Octopus bimaculoides
TATATATATATATATATATATATATATATATTGATGTAAATATGGTTTTAAAGAATGGTTATATCCTTTTATTTGAAGTCTATGTGGTCATCTAATGAGAACATACGGGGACATAAACAAACAACGCTGCTCTACAACTGGTGTTGGTGTGTTTACATCCCCATAACTTAGTGGTTTGGTAAAAGAGATTGATAGAATAAGCAGCAGGCTCAAAAAAATAGAAAAGAAATGGGATTTGATTCATTTGATTAAAAATTCTTCAAGCCTGTGCCCCAGCATGGCCACAGTCCAATGACTGAAACAAGCAAAACATAAAAGCTATAACCCCAATGATATAACTGGTAAGAATGTATGTCTATTTGCATGTGTGTATGCATGTATAATTTATAAACATGCATACCTTTGTATATGTATCTAGATATCTATGTATAAATTATGAAGGCACATGGCTCAGTGGTCAGAGCGTTGAGCTTACAATTGTGAGGTTGTGATTTCGATTCCTGGATCAGGCTGTGTGTTGTGTTCTTGAGCAAGACACTTTATTTCACGTTGCTCCAGTTCACTCAGCTGTAGAAATGAGTTTCGACGTCACTGGTGCCAAGCTGTATGGGCCTTTGCCTTTCCCTTGGATAACGTCAGTAGTATAGAGAGGGGAGGCTGGTATGAATGGGCAACTGCTGATCTTCCATAAACAACTTTGCCTGGACTTGTGCCCTGGAGGGGAACTTTCTAGATGCAATCCCATGGTCAGTCATGACCGAAGGAAATCACCCTTTTTTTATGTATATATGAGTAAGAAAGATGTACAGGTGTCAATTCATTACAGCCGTTTCAAGCAGCTCCTTTAATTGATTAATGAAAACATTACATCAATTTGAAAAAAACTGTTCTCGTCAGATGACCACATAGACTTCAAATATCAGGATATAACCATTTTTTAAAACCATATTTACATCAATAATGGAACTCAAAATATTTACATTGTCTCTTTTGCATGGAGTTTTGATATTCAAAAGTGACTGAGACTTTTGGAGATATGCGGTGCTTGAGAAAACCTGGCAAGCCAAGTGAGTCCATAACGGTAGCCTATGCCAGTGCTGTATAACCATTTAAGAGTACCCTTCAAATACCGGACAATAAACTACGCTTGCGAAGACCTATTGAGGCAAGTGAAATCGTTGTCATGGCCAATGACAGTACCACCTGATTGGCACCCATGCCAGTGGAAAGTTAAAAGCACCATTCCAGCATGATCATTGCCAGCATCACCTGACTGGCTCCCATGCCGGTGGCACGTAAAAAGCACCATTCAAGCATGGTTGATGCCAGTACCACCTGACTGGCCCTTGTGCCAGTGGCATGTAAAACGCACCCACTACACTCTCGGAGTGGTTGACATTAGGAAGGGCATCCAGCTGTAGGAACTTTGCCAGATCAGATTGGGACCTAGTGCAGCCTTCTGGCTCACCAGCCCTCAGTCAAATGTCCAACCCATACCATATATCTATGTACATATTTATGTGTATAAATTCATTTATTCTTTTATTCTTTTACATGTTTTGGTCATTTGACTGCAGCCATGCTGGAGCACTGCCCTGAGGGGTTTTAGTTAAATGAATTGACCCCCATTACTTTTTTAAGCCTAGTACTTATTCTATCTGTCTCTTTTGCTGAACTGCTAAGTTATGGGTACATAAACACACCAACATTGGTTGTCAAGCAGTGATGGGGGACAAACACAGACACACACCCATAGATATATCAACAACAGGCTTCTTCCAGTTTCTGGCTATAAAATCCACTCACAATGCTTTGGTTGGCCCGAGGCTATAGTAAAAGACACTTACCCAAGGTGCCACATGGTGGGACTGAACTCAGAACCATGTGATTGGGAAGCAAGCTTCTTCATTTCATGAAATTCGCCATTAAAAGGCGTTACACAGAGGGGACAAACAAGGACAGACAAACATAAAAAAGCTGCGGGCTGGACACAGACATTAATGAGATGAAGGTGATAACAAGAATGAAGAAATAATGGGAGAGGCACTGGCGTCCGCAAGCTTCTTACCACACAGCCACATATGCATGTATGTGCGTATGTATGGCTGTTTATGTAAATCTTTCACTGACATCTATTGAAAGGCCTATGATTCTGGAATGCAGTTCCTTGATATATTTGTTCAGCACCAAATCTGAAACTCCCTCATACACTTAACGCTCAAAATATTGTGATTATATGACAGGGAAGTCAGTAACCAACAAGGCTATTGTTTGCTAATTGTTATGTCAAGACCAACTAGTATTATTTTGGTTTCACTGAAAAGAAAGTTATCTGGAAGAAAGAATGATTGCTGTTTCTATATTTAAAGGAAAAGGGGGAAAAAAATGTCGGAGATAGTAAAATATCATAAACAAATATATCTGACTGCTGATAAAAATGATTGCGTGTTTATATGCGGGTGAAATAAGTATGCATCTATGTATGTATGCATACACACACACACATTATATATATATATATATATATATATATATATATATACACACACACACAAATATATATGCATATAAATATATATATATATATATATATATATATATAATAAAGTAAAGTTGTGGAATACCGCACGAGTGGAAATATATATGAAAGAAAGTTTGAAAATGCACTTATTTTTAAAAAATATTTATTTACTTAACCGGTTTCACTTTTTTAGAAAAAGATTATCAAAAGTCTTTGAGAATAATAAAAAATGTTAAAAAACAGTCTGAGTATTAAAATGCATATATACATTCTTTGATGATAAAATATATTTAA
>NC_068987.1:82025847-82027633 GCF_001194135.2 Octopus bimaculoides
ATATATATATATATATATATATATATATATATATATATATACATACATACATACACACACACATATATGAGTACAAGCATGGATATATGGTAAAAAGCTTCGTTCCCAGCCACATGGTTTCAGGTTCAGTCCCACTGCAGAGCATGTTGAGCAAATGTCTTCTACTATAGCCCCAGGTTAAGCAAAGGGTTGTAAGTGGAAACTGAAATCATCATTACCAAAATCATTTAACAAAACATTGTCATATTTAATGACAGCTAATTTTCCTTTTTCATGATACATTGCTAAACTACTGCCTAATTGAATTATTTGTATACACATTAGCAATTGCTTAGATCATCCATAGCTTTTTATGAAGGAGATATATATACTGGTGGTGATTTTATCTGGAATTTGGCGAATGGTGCCAACCCTACTGAAGAGGCTTTGATCTTAAAGCCAAACCGTCAATAGTACAGGGATATCGGCTGTTTATGATCACAGTCAGTATGTATGTATACAATTATGTGCATTGACTGCAGCATCAGAACACTTTAACTCTAATTTCTAGCATTGTAGGTATTCTAACATCCCATGTCATATTTAATGATAATTATAATTTTCCTTTTTGGTGACACATTGCTAAATTGCAGCCTAATTAAATTATATATATGTATATATACATATATATATATATAATAGGTGCAGGAGTGGCTGTGTGGTAAGTAGCTTGCTTACCAATCACATGATTACGGGTTCAGTCCCACTGCGGGCCGACCAAAGTCTTGTGAGTGGATTTGGTAGACAGAAACTGAAAGAAGCTCATCATATATATGTATATATATATGTATGTGTGTCTCTTTCACATTCATATATTAACAGTTTAGATCTTAATCATAAAAAAATATGGAACCATTATTCTATGCTAATTTCGTTAATTTTGTCAGGCTCTCATTTCAGTTTATAACATAGAAATTTAAATGTAATAAAATGTTTTAAAAGAAATTTAAAGTGCCAACACGATAACTTTAAAATGCCAACATGATAACTGTAAACCTATTTGGAAAGTAAGTTTATCTTAATATTTTTGATGTGACTCTAACCTTTACTGTTCTCCTATCATTTTCTCTCTCATCCTTTCTCTAATTCCTTTTTCTCCCCTTCACCATTTTCATTCTATCTGTCTCTCTTTCACTCTCTCTCCTTTACTCTCTCTCTCGCTGCTCACATGTGACCATCGTCCATCTTTCTTTTGCTCACGTGATGATCTTTCTTTTCCTTCACATCTGTCTTAGAGACGGCACATATCCCATCTGTCTCTTCAATTTTTCCTCTTGTCAAAGAGAAAATTTCCTCTGCATTTACTATTTTACCTTTGTCTGGTTTAACAACCCTCCATGTTTATTTCGTTTGGTTTCCTTGTATGTCTCCACTGTCCTGTTTTGGTTACCAACTTTGACCCTCCACAAATCCCAAATTTAATTTTGGTCTGTGGGAGCAACTGCCTTCGAAGACACATATTGTTGTTCAGTGCTTGAAATGAGGAGTAGATGGACAGCCAATAACTAATGAAGGGTCGTTCTTTATGTTACTTGTCCTGTTTGCCATTTACTTCTCTCGGTTATGTTTTCAACTCTTTTGCTTTCATATTTCCTGTTGTTTACAGTTTTTTACATCCTGTACCCATACATGCACATATATGTGTATGTATACACACACACACACACACACACACACACACACACACACACACACACACACATATATATATATATATATATATATATATATATATATATATATATAT
>NC_068987.1:82028306-82030124 GCF_001194135.2 Octopus bimaculoides
TCTGACTTCAAATTCCACCAAGGTCGACTTTGCCTTTCATCCTTTCAGGGTCAATAAATAAAGTACCAGTTACGCACTGGGGATGATGTAATCGACTTAATCCCTTTGTCTGTCCTTGTTTTTCCCCTCTATGTTTAGCCCCTTGTGGGCAGTAAAGAAATATATATATAGATAGATAGATATATACACACACATCGGAAATGGTATGTAAAAAGCATCCGTTATGCTCTTGAGGTGGTTGGCATTAGGAAGGGAATACAGCTGTAGAAACCATGCCAAAAGAGACTGGAGTCTGGTGCAGCCTTCCAGCCTGCCAGCCCTGGTCAAACCACCCAACCCATACCAGCATGGACAACGGATGTTAAATGATAATGATGATGATGATGATGATATGGATATATGTACAGATGTATATATTTTATTCTTATCCATATACATATATGTGTGTGTATGTATATATATACACATATATATATATATATAGAGAGAGAGAGATATGTATGCGTCTACATATACATATATGTGTGAGTGTGTGTGTGAATGTGAGTGTGTGTGTGTGTGAGTGTGTGTGTGTGTGTGTCTGTGTCTGTGTGTGTGTGTGTGTGTGTGTGTGCACTCACATGTGAACACACACATATGCATGTTATGTGAAATCCAAGACTTTTTCAGCAGTCTCCATATTATTATTAATGACTAAATGCTTCTATCTCATTTTTCCTATGTATACAAGGCTATTTATACACACACACACACATATATACATATCATGGATATACATATACACACACACACATACATATATACAAACATATACATACATATATATATGTATCTGTGCGTATCTGAATGTGTACACAAATATGTATGTTTATGTATATATATGCATAGACAGACAAACATATAAATATATCAGAAAAGTTGTTAGATAAACAGAAAAATGTGATTAAATATGAATGTGTTTGTGGTAAATGACTATAAATATGGAAGAGTGCATATGGCTGTGTCAGTGTGTGTTTGTGTTTATGCAAATGTGTGTGTGTGTGTTTGTATGTATATTCATAATAGTGTCTTTACAGTAGAGTTTCATCTGGCAGCTGATTTTTCACTGCATTACTTTTCTATTGCAAAGCAACTAATAGCTGAAAGAACAGTTAAGTTTAAATTTGCAATGACTGCCAAAATGCACACACACATACACACACACACAAAAAAACAAACAAACCAAAGACAAAACCAAAACAACAACAGCTAAAATAACTATGGAGCAATGCTAGCATGACTGACAAGAATCTCCCAGCAGGGTGCTGAGAGATATCGGATATACAGGAAAAAAATTGACATTCCACAGACAAAGAGAAGAGCCATTTCTCAGACTGACAGTGCCAAATTTGAAAATTCACAAGAGCTACATCTGAGCTATAAAATAGCTATCTACTGCAAAACAATCAACTTTCCTACTCCAGAAATACTTAGACAGTGTCTCTGGAACAGTAAACAAATACCTCTATCTGGTCAACCAATCAGAAAACACAGAGCAGATATTATTACACAGAATATATCTTGTTCACTTCATTCAGTAAATTAACAAATATCTCTGTTCATACATGAATTCAGATATTATTGAGTTGAGTTCTTCTTGCGAGCTATATTGCTACCTACACTAAATCACACATTGTCACACACACACACACACACACACACACACACACACAGATATATGAACATTTTGTATATCTGTGTGTGTGTGTGTTTTACTGAACCCTCGTTTGTTGTTCACGATGAGAGAACCCATCATGTGTGTGTGTGTGTATATATATA
>NC_068987.1:82032695-82033876 GCF_001194135.2 Octopus bimaculoides
ATATATATATATATATATATATATATATATATATACCTTTCATTTCCTTTTGATTTTCACTTATTTCAGTCTTTTGACTGTAACCATGTTGGAACACCACCTTATAGACATACACATTTGTACATGTATGTGAGTTTGGTGGGTTGGTGAGTGCTTAGCATAGCATTGTGATTAAGAATTCTCTTCTCAACTATATTGTTCTGATTTTGATTCCTCTCCAGAGAGCTTATGACAAATTGTATCTTTTACCATATCTTCATGTTCCATAGTGGCTTTCCTGAATTGTTAAATTACAGTTATTTACAAAACAGAATATTCCCATAAAAAAGATTACCACTGTCTTGTATCTCAACTCTATTAAGGAGCCAAATAGCCAAAGAACTCAGATAAATTCAATAGGACAATAGCAAAAACAAAGACAATGATATGAAAATGGAAATATATTTAGCATAACTTGGGAACTTTCCTCATCAGCTGCCTATCAAACAACAACATGATTTCAATACCTTACACCATACACACACACACTTATATGTATAAAGCACTGGTCATGGTGCCATACACAAAGCACTAGTGCTGGCGACACATAAAAAGTACTGGTGCCACATGAAAGACACCTAATCCTCTCTGTAAAGTGGTTAGCAGTAGGAACGGTGTCTAGCCATAAAAGCCATGCCAAAAACAGACATTGGAATTTGGTGTATTCCTCTGACTTGTTAGCTCTTGTTAACCATCTGACTTCATACCAGCATTGGAGATGGACATTAAATGATGTTGATGATGATAATGATAATGATGATGATGATAGTATGAATAAAAATTAGTATATTCAAATGGAAATGCAAAATGCTATTCATTCCTGATTGAGTAATCTCAACTCAAAGCAATGTTCATGTTGCATTTCATAGATATGAGATGTGAATTCCACAGAAGGAGAACTGAACCAAGTATAAAGGGGTTTGTGGAATCATCTAAGATTTTAAAGTGATGCCACAGCATGGCTGTCATCAAATAACAGAAACCACTAAAAGAGTATCTCTTTTACTCTCTTTTACTTGTTTCAGTCATTTGACTGCAGCCATGCTAGAGCACCGCCTTTAGTTGAGCAAATCAACCCCAGGACTTATTCTTTGTAAGCCTAGTACTTATTCTATCGGTCTCGCTTGCCGAACTGCTAAGTT
>NC_068987.1:82034018-82034809 GCF_001194135.2 Octopus bimaculoides
AAATTACAGGTAAAATCTCAATTAAAATCAATTTATTAAAAATTAAAATTTAATTGAGTTTCACAGTATAAAATATATATATACATATATACATATATACAATGGGCTTCTTTCAGTTTCCGTCTACCAAATCCACTCACAAGGCTTTGGTCAGCCCAAGGCTGTAGTAGAAGACACTTGCCCACGGTGCCATGCAGTGGGACTGAACCCAGAACCATGTGGTTGGTAAGCAAGCTACTTACCACACAGCCACTCCTGTGAATTTTCTTTTGATCTAACTATGAAGAAAACACCGGCACATCCAAATGTAAAGTCGAGCCATTGAAACAAGTACAGATTTCACGGGAATATTTGTGATTTTGACAAAATATTAAAACTTCAGCTTGAGCATTTGAAATACTTCGTAAACTCATGCAAAATATTTTCAGAAAATCAAAGCTGAAATCACACATTCTCAAAGCTCGTATTCCTTAAATAAACAATACTAAAAGTCTTAAAAGTCACAAATTTACTTACATGCCTATCAATTACATGGAAAACTTCTATATATTCTTATTCTAGTTTCAGCCTAACTGGTTATGGCCATGCATCGACAAATCATAGATTACCGTAGTTCTTTGATGTATGCTGGCATTTTCGTAGATGAGAATATCTGATGTAATTAATATGAGTCTTGTGCGTTTCTTAAATTGCCACTTCATGATTCATTTGGAATATCTAACAACAGTTTCTACATCCATTCCGTATATATATATATATATGTATATATATATATATATATATATATATAT
>NC_068987.1:82035447-82036911 GCF_001194135.2 Octopus bimaculoides
TCCATCAACATCCTGATACTGTCATACCACTCACACATTTTTATTATTCTTTCTTCTTCTTCTTGACCCAGGGCAGCCCTACTTCCTACAAGCACTTGATGTAGGCCTCCGTGTTGAGTGTGAGACTGTGTGGGAAGATGAATGGAGGCATACTGTTGCCATCACTAGTGATCACTCCAAACACCATCATATTGACAGGATGTTTGATTTTTATCACTCTCGGTACATGTCCTCAGACTGAAACCCAAACACTCTGAAATGTTCATACTGGAGCAGTACAGCATGTTGCTTCCAAATTTCTGACAGTGAATTGCATCATGGTGTTGTTTTTCTCACAGACAGTGCACAACTGACCCTACTATACTGTGTAGTCGACCAAATCAAAAACAAACAGTGCTCATGTGTGAAATTAAAAATATAAAATGACAACAATTTACCCATCACACCCAGTATATATAATAATACTTTACTCGCTGTATTGCATATTCATTTCTTTTTTGCATTTCTGATTTTACTTACACTTTTCTGTATAAATGAAGATATTTCCTTCATTTCGCTGCTTTACTTCCTACAAAATGAGAAGATACATTGCGGAACTGTTATTTTAATGAGTTGCATCTATTTATTATCCGATGAGATGCATCTGCACTGCTGGATGCTCCTGAACCAGTTATTAAGTGTCTCACCCATGAGGGGTCGATGCTAGATATGTCAAAACAATTTTCTTGATTAAAAATAAAAATTCTCTTCCATCTTTCATTTACCATATATATATATCATTATCATCATCATCGTTTAACGTCCGCTTTCCATGCTAGCATGGGTTGGACGATTTGACTGAGGACTGGTGCAACCGGATGGCTACACCAGGCTCCAATCTAATTTGGCAGAGTTTCTACAGCTGGATGCCCTTCCTAACACCGACCACTCAGAGAGTGTAGTGGGTGCTTTTACGTGTCACCCGCACGAAAACGGCCACGCTCGAAATGGTGTCTTTTATGTGCCACCCGCACAAGAGCCAGTCCAGGGGCACTGGCAACGATCTCGCTCGAAAACCCTACAAGGCCAGTCACGCTCTGGCAATGGTCACGCTCACAATGGTACATCTTATGTGCCACCCACACAAGAGCCAGTCCAGGGGCCCTGGCAATGATCTCACTTGGCTTGCCGGGTCTTCTCACGCACAGCACATTTCCAAAGGTCTCGGTCAGTAGTCATCGCCTCGGTGAGGCCCAATGTTCGAAGGTCTTGCCTCACCACCTCAGCCCAGGTCTTCCTGGGCCTACCTCTTCCACGGGTTCCCTCAACTGTTAGGGAGTGGCACTTTTTCACGCAGCTATCCTCATTCATTCTCACCACATGTCCAAACCAGCGCAATCGTCTCTCTTGCACACCACTACTGATGCTTCTTATGTTCAGCTTTTCTCTCACGATACTTACACTCTGACGGGTATGCACATTTAC
>NC_068987.1:82038666-82043666 GCF_001194135.2 Octopus bimaculoides
TATATATATATATATATATATATATATATATGTATGTATGTGTGTGTATATGTTTGTGTGTCTGTGTTTGTCCCACCAACATCGCTTGACAACCGATGCTGGTGTGTTTATGTCCCCGTAATGTAGCGGTTCGGCAAAAGACACCAATAGAATAAGTACTAGGCTTACAAAGAATAAGCTCTTGGGTTAATTTGCTCGACTAAAGGCGGTGCTCCAGCATGGCTGCAGTTAAATGACTGAAACAAGCAAAAGAATATATATATATACATACACATTAAACATATCTATGTGTTAATAGGTGTGTGTGTGTGTGTATGTGTGTGTGTGTGAGTGCATGCATGCATGTTTGTGTGTGCTGTATACATGTTTCCTCGTCTTGACACCATGCCATGCTTATGAATGCATATCACTGCCATACAAGTAGTGATTACTATTTCCAGTTTTCTTTGCAAAAATACTCTGCCCATGTTTGTAAACAGGTGACAGTTGGCAGGACGTTTGGTCATAGCAACATCTGCCTCAGCAGGTTCCAACTCTCCCATGCAAGCCTGGAAAAGTTGAAGATAAAGTGATGATAATGGTGATGATGAAGAGGAGAAGGAGGAATATGATGATGCTGCTGCAGGTGATGATAATGAGTGTATATATGCACATATAAATGTATACTTGTGTATGCATATATATATATATATATATATATATATATATATATATATATATATATACATATATATATATATATATATATATATAGGGAGAATTCACAAAAAAAAACAACAGACAAAGGCAGGTGGTGTAGAAAACAAATAGATGTATTAGTATAACGCTCGGGAATTGAGAAAGTCTTTAATGTTTCGAGCCTACACTCTTCTACAGAAAAGAACACGGAAAGAAACAAGGAGAGAAAAAAATGTGTGTAGTGGTCAGCGATCTATCATGTGTAGATGTATGTGTATACAGACATGCACCCACCCACCCACACACACACACATACATTTTAAGCTTTTGCCTAGACACTGTGATAGTAATAACTCAGTGTGAGAACTCAATATACATAAGCTGCACGATTAAGTATTAAATAAGTACAGAGTGTAATAAGAAATTAAATAAGTGACAAGGGAACAGAAATCAAGTAACCAACTTCATCCAGCTGTAGAAACCTTGCAAGAACAGATTGGAGCCTGGGGCAGCCTTCTGAGATTTACAGCATTGAGGCCTGCATCCTCGATTGTCTTCTCTGCTGGGCTGGTCATGTGATTTGGATGCCAGATCACTGACTCCCAAAGATGTTCCTCTTCAGCAAGATTGAAACTGGAAGTAGGCTTCACAGATGTCCAAAGTTTCATTTTCGTGATCATCTCAAGTGGTCCCTTGTTTTATGCAGTGTCTCTCCCAATCAGTTGAAGCCCTTGGCTATTAATCAAAAGACATGGAGGTCCATGTATGAGGCTGGAGTAGAGTGCTTTAAAATTGAATGAAGGAGACAGCAAAAAGTGAGGAGACACCATCATTTACACCCCTGCGTTTGGGGTCACTTATAGCGTCCTCAGTGCCCTATGATCTGCTTATTGGGTCTTGTCAGTCACAGACACTCTGATGAGAAACAATGTGCTGGAGGTAGAAAAGGATGAATGTCTTGGATCAATGCTCTTATCAACTTTGATGGTTTGTCATAAGCTAAAAGAAGTACTATATGAGGGAGGGCTAAAAAGTTCCTGGCCTTAAGGGAATCATGAAAAGCCTGGCTGAAGACCCAACCTTCTGAGTTCTTTTACAGGGCTTAGAAAAACTGAAGGACTGCTGCAATAAGTGTGTGAACCTGAGAGGGGAATATGTTGAATAAAATCATGATTAATTGCTCCCTCTGTATTTTCTTTTACCCAAAGTCAGAAACTTTTCAGCACCACCTTATGTGTGTATGTGTGTGTATATATATATATAAATGTATACACATGCGTGCACACACATACACATATGCACACAAACACATGTATAAAAGATTACAAACTATCAATTATGCGTTTGTTACTCTGAGTTTGATGTCTTTATTAATGATCAATTAATTAGACATTCATGAGATTTGTTTATTTAACATAAATTTTACATTTACACAATATAAGAATTAAATAAAAATACAACTTCCATTCAGTTATAATGGGAAAAGTCTGTTATCTCTAAGCAGATAAGTAAATCTTAAAAGATAAAAAATAAGTTAGAAATCTTAACAGATAAATAAAGCTGGAGAGATAGAAATAAGTTATTTCCTTTTAAACATTACAGCACTAAGGGAATGAAAATAATAGAAAGACATAGATTAAAAAGTAGGAATAAAACAGAAAGAATATAAGACTAGAAAACAATCTAAAGTGGGGAAGAAAGAAAAGAAGGAGAAAAAGTAATATAGAGAAGGAATCTATAAGGTGAATACACATGCACATACAAACACATATGTATGTTAATTAATAAGTAGTTGTATAAAGGAAAATTATATACTTCTGCAATGTGGTGAGGTAGCACTTAGTGGATCTGTCTAGTCTAATATTGGTGGTAAGATTTAGTATAAAAATAAATGCTTATCAGAGTGTCTGTATTTCACAAATAGTTCAGATCCTGCATTTAAGTCGTTGTCAAAATTATGTAGGTCTTTTCAAAGGCTGAGGTAATGATCACACTTTCCTTGTTAAAGTTTGTTGTTAAATTTAGGCAAAAATCTAGAAAGTTAACTGTTGTAACAATCGTTATTCTTCGATTTAAACTATTGAATACAGTCTCTCCACATTGTGCCCACTGATGTACATGTACATGACTAACCAATTGTCTCTATACAGACCAAAGTCTATCCAGATTAGAATTTTGCTTACTGCATCTAATGTTTATATACATACACATATTCAACATGCCCTATACAAAACAATATATATTTCTACGTTACACACACTTTCTTGCCTTCCTCCTCACTCTTTCTTTCTTCTATGTATTTAACTTACTGAAGAAGTGATTAAGCTTGGAATTCCAAAGATATTTCTAACTTCTAATCTTTCATTGAGTGCCAAACTACTAATCTCACCTTTGTCATTACTTTTCAGCACTCACAATTAAACTTTATTGATGTTTCTTGTACTGGTTAATGGAAACAATGCTAATATCACAATGCTAACATCTCAGTACCAGGATACAATTAGCACACAACAAGCATGTCATGACAGCAAATCTGATCATGTAGAACACTAACATTCTAAAAGTTACGTTCTTACAGGAAAATATGTGCCAATATAATGCATCCACAATAAAAAAGGTAGCACAGAAGCCAAAACTCACTCCATATCCTAAAGATGTGGCTGAGATAGCTTGGAAACATTAATAAAGATGTAGTTGGGAACATTATTGCTTGAACTGAGCTATAAAGGTATGGTACATAAATACGAGAAAACTTTGATAATAGAGATTAAATATTTTACTGGAACTTTCTACATAATATCAAATTCTATGGAAAATTGGATCAAGCAATAATAGAAGAATACTGAAGAATCTGTGCCATTTTTATCTAAAATAATTGAAGAAGATTCATATTTTTTAAAACAAATATTTAATACTGATGGAACTGGTCTATTCTGGAAGAAAATGCCAAAGAGAATTCTTATACCAGGACCAGAAGAAACGGAGGAGTCAAAGTACTTGAAGATTGAATCTCACCATTATTATGCTGTAATGAATTTGGTGACTGTTCTCTGACCTGCTATTAATTAACAGGGATCTTAGTCCACATGCAATGAGAAGATTGAATAAAAATACCCTTCCAGTTCGTTGGCATGTGAATAAAATTCATGGATGGCTGCTGCAATATTCATAAATTGGTTTTATCAAAATTTTATTTCTGAGTCAGAAATTTATACGATAGAAAATACTATTGGCTTCAAAATGTTTGCAATAATTGATAATGCTTCATCATATCTGAGTGATTTAGAATACCCTAATGTTAAAGCTCTGTTCATACCACCCAAATGATACTACCTCACTTATTCAATCATTAAAGCAAGGCATAATCGGTAATTTTTTGACAAATTAGGTGAAATCATCCAATATTTTTCCTCTGAAAAATATTGGATGTTTTGGGGAAAAAAATAGCTTACTGTTCAAAATTAATGAAAAATATTAATATACTTTGTTGTGCATAGATAATTGCAACAGTAATTCATGAAATTAAGAGAAGCACCATATAATGCTTATTAATGCACATTGCTTTTAATTAATCCTGCATTATCTAAAAAATTCAAGATTTCAATGATGCGATCATGAAAACTGCTGGAGCTGCATAAAAAGTACCAGTGCTGGTGTCACATAAAAAGTACTGGTGCTGATACTATGTAAAACATACTAGTGTTGTGCCATGTAAAATGCAATGGTGCTGGTGCCACGTAACAAGCACCTAATTCACTCAGTTAAGTGGTTGGCATTAGAAATGGCATCCAGTAGTAAAAACCAAAATAGACAGACCAAGGAAAACCTGAGATGAGGTGGTGAAGCACGACATTGAAATGTTGGGCCTCATGGAGGCAATGACGAGCGACTGAGACCTTTGGAGATATGCTGTGCTTGAGAAGACCCGGCAAGCCAAGTGAGACTGTAACTGTGACCTATGCCAGTGTAGCATAACTGGCCTATTTAAGAGTACCCTTCAATCATTGGGCAATGAACTGTGCTTGAGAAGACCTGTTGAGTCAAGTGAAATCATTGTCATGGCCGATGCCAGAACTACCTGACTAGCATCTGTGCTGGTGGCACGTAAAAAGCACCATTCAAGCGTGGTTGTTGCCAGTACTGCCTGACTGGCTTTCATGTCACTGGCACATAAAACGCACCATTCGAGCATGGTCATTGCCAGTGCTGCCTGACTGGCTCACGTGCCGGTGGCAGATAAAAAGCACCCACTACACTTTTGGAGTGGTTGGCAATAGGAAGGGCATCCAGCTGTAGAAACCTTCCCAGATCAGATTAAAGCC
>NC_068987.1:82046166-82048865 GCF_001194135.2 Octopus bimaculoides
CAAGGCTCCTTCATTCAAATTTCAACATTAACAACAAGGTATTTTTGTATGTATGTATGTATGAATGTATGTATGTTATGTTTTATGCATGTCTTTTCAGACATATACCTGCATATCTACAGGGTGTCTCTAAGGTCTGGGTACATGGAGTAAATAAAATAATAACATAAACAATTAAATATAAGAAATAATAATTTCTTAAAGTATGTGTTAATCCCCATGTGGATACATGGAGTAAATAAAATAATAACATAAACAATTAAATATAAGAAATAATAATTTCTTAAAGTATGTGGACACCCTGGAGATATGTTCATATATACTTAAATGATAAACTTCTGGAAAGTTTTACAGATTTTTACAGTTCCAGTGATGGATTGGATCTGTAGTCTTCGAATCAGCTTTCTCCTTTCTGATTTGGCAAAAGAGAACCAATTGAATAACTACTAGATTAAAAAAAAAAAAAGAAAGCAGCAAGGTGCGATTTTTACAACTCAATCCTTCAAGGCAGGTGCTCCAGCATGGCCGCAGTCCAATGATTGAGAGAAGTAAAAGAAAAAAGATAGTCACTATGATTCCTAATGACAAAGGTAAGTCTGACTGTTAAAGAAACAGTCTTGCAGAAATTATGAAATAAAGATTAGAAACAGCAAAAATTCTGGAAACATATTTCAGAATACCTGAGTGTGCGTGAGAGAGTGAGAGAGAGTGAGAGAGTGAGAGTGAGTGGGTTGGTGTGTGTGAGTAGATGTTGGTGGGAAGCATAGTGAATATAACATCTGGTTCAACTAAACGACAATTGTTTTTCAAGAAATGGTTCTTCAGAAGGGTTTGCTGTCGAAGGTAGTATGCTGTAAACATCTTGTAAGACTTGGATGATAAAATTTACAGATGGATTTTGAACGGAAAATCATTATCAGGTAACCCTCTTTCAATTGCGGTCAATAAAAACATCGACATATTATTGCAAACAGCTGATCTGACTTGTAAACAAGCGACGAAAGAAAATGTAGTGAATCCATCCACCCATTCATACATACATATACACACATACATACATCCACACACACATACATACATACATACATGCATACACACACACACACATATATATAAATACATGCATACATACATATGTACACGTATGTAAGCACACACAAGTGGGTGCTCTGTAAATGCCCCTTCCAGAATATATAACATTGGTGAGACTCTGCTGACGGTAACCACGAAACTTACAGAATGGTAAATTATCTGACAGAGTATTTGTCATTAAGCTACTGGCACGAAAAGCTCATGTTCTACAGGAAAATCTTCATGACCCTATTTAAAAAAAAAGACACATAAAAAAATAAAATGAAAAAATAAAAATAAACGCTGACTACACTTGGCCTCAGGAACAAAGAACTGTACATGGCCCTAAAACGAGCCAATAGCATGCATGAATGTTAAGTATAAAGTGTACATCAGTTGTCAGGATATGTTTATTATTTCTTTACTGCCCACAAGAGGGGCTACACACAGAGGGGACAGACAAATGGATTAAGTCGATTATATCGACCCCAGTGCATAACTGGTGCTTATTTAATCAACTCCGAAAGGATGATAGGCAAAGTCAACCTTGGCGGAATATGAACTCAGAACGTAACGGCAAATGAAATACCACTAAGCATTTCGCCTGGCATGCTAACATTTCTACCAGCTTGCCGCCTTGTCAGGATATGTTTTTCCAAATCTACTGTAAAAAAAAAACGGTGCGATAACTGGTGAATGGGCAGAAGGAAAGAAAAGAATCTGTGGATGGGCTGAACAGCTTCTCATCAACAAAGTTCTCCTTAAAGAAGCTAAGCAACATCGCCGCAATTGCTTAACAATATGGCATACTACAAGGCCTTCGACTTAGTTTCTCACTCTTAGGTACGAGAATCACTACATCTTGCCAAAGCATCTACTGCCATAGTTAATGCCATTGAAAGACTGACCCAACGTTGTCCACACAGTTATCACTAACAGCTACTGAAGTAATACTAAGTCACAAACGAAATTATCATCGGAAATATTGCAGGGTGGCAGTGTATCTTTAGTGTTGTTTGTACTGGCAGTGAACCCTTTCTCTCAGTCCTGTTAACGAAATGACAAAGCTACATGTTGGGATATGCAGAAAAAATGAAACTAATATCATCCATACGTTTTTTTTGGTGTGGCTTCCGAAAGGTTACCGATATAAGTTTGGATTTTCTCAGTTTTGACGAGAATATCTGGCGCATACTTGGCTGCATCTACAAGGGCTCACATATGCGACAGACAAGCCTCCTGCTCTCAGTGGGCCAACTGTGCATCTGTACACTGACCCAGGTATTTCCACGTCCCCACATTACATACATACACACCTACATACATACGTATATACACAATACATACATATATCAGACATACATACATACATAGAGACATACATACATACACAGATACATAATACATACATATATCAGACATACATACATACATAGAGACATACATACATACACAGATACATAATACATCCATATATCAGACATACATACATACATAGAGACATACATACATACACAGATACATAATACATACATATATCAGACATACATACATACATAGAGACATACATACATACACAGATACATAATACATACATATATCAGACATACATACATACATAGAGACAT
>NC_068987.1:82049217-82050002 GCF_001194135.2 Octopus bimaculoides
ACCTACATACATACGTATATACACAATACATACATATATCAGACATACATACATACATAGAGACATACATACATACACAGATACATAATACATACATATATCAGACATACATACATACATAGAGACATACATACATACACAGATACATAATACATCCATATATCAGACATACATACATACATAGAGACATACATACATACACAGATACATAATACATCCATATATCAGACATACATACATACATAGAGACATACATACATCAGACAGGCAAACACAATGATCAATCCATCTCTGCACACATACAAATCAGCATACACGCATACAAACATGCATACATACAAGCATGCATACATACATACATACATACATACATACATACATACATGCGCGTGAGTTAGAGATTAGCTTTTTTATCAATGTTTATTCATATTTCCATATTTGTCAGTTATTTTCTTAAAATCATTAACCTTTTGGAAACCTTTTCAAATATAGAATGAAGTGATGAAAGTTGCATTGTAGTATCCATCCATCCATTTATCCATCCATCCATCCATCCATCCATCCATTCAACCAACCTACCATCCATCTGTATAAAAGTTTAAAAACTTTGAAATATCAAAAAGCATTAAAACAAATTAAGTTGTGGATCCTGATAAACCATACATAAACAAGTCAAAACAACAATTGTTGAAAGCCTAGAAACTGTGGTATCCATCCAGCAAGCGTATCTTGCATAAAATTATAGTGTTAAAAAAAAACAGAAATATTCACTAGCGATACATATA
>NC_068987.1:82050274-82055526 GCF_001194135.2 Octopus bimaculoides
ATATATATATATATAGGGTGCAGTGAATACATTGTTGTGTAAATTACCCAAAAATGAAAATAACACTGACATCTCATTTTAACAGATATATTTACCAAAATTACATAGAAATATCTTGAAATACTTAGTCTCTCACTCAACTGCTCCCTACTCATAATAATCAAGGGGGTTGCAGTGTGAGAAGTTAGGGCTGACGTGGTTGCAGAAATTGTTTGACAGCCACGACTGGGTTCTCTTGCTTGTGAAGCATAACGCAGAGTCTTGTTGCCAGACAGGATTTTCTAGCAGCCACTCTCTTCATCCAGGGTAGCACTACCTCCTCCAGGCACTGGATGTAGGCCTCCGTGCTGAGCGTGTGGCCATGTGGGAAGGTGAATGGTGGCATAACATCACCACCATTAGTGATCACTCCAAAGACCATGATGTTGACTGGATGTTTGATTTTTATCACTCTTGGTCCATGTTTTAGGGATATGGCAAGCCAACAGTTGTTCTCTGTGTTCACCATCTGATCCTGGCAGAAATTTTTCTCATCTGAAGAAAACCAAAGCATGTTCGGTTGGAGAGAAGCTTGAGTTTGTTGAAAAGCTTCATAGTGTGGTCTTTCCTCTTGTTCTTGATGGCTTTGGATAAAAATTGGCCCTTTCTCAACTTGGATGAGGAATACCGATTGTCTTCATGCACAACCTGCCTGATAAGCAACTTAGATACTCTCATATTCCTGGTGATGGACCTGATTGACTTGGAGGGATCGTTGTCAACCATGGCTTGGATTTCACTAACAAATTCAGGAGTTCTTTTCTTATCAGAATGAGTTTCCCTGCTACCGTATCTTTGTAATTCCCATCCAACTTTTTCCGAATCCTCTGCACTGTTCTCAGATTGACACCCAAACACTCTGAAGTGTTCGTATTGGAGCTTCCGGCGTGAATGCCAAGCAGTACAGCATGTGATTTTCAAATTTCTGGAAGAGTGAATTGCATCATGATGCTGTTTTTCTTACAGACGATGCCCAACTGATCCTACTATACTGTGTAGTCAACAAAATCAAAAACAAACAATGCGCATGCGTGAAATTAAAAATATAAAATGGCTCCAATCTGATTTGACAGAGTTTCTACAGCTGGATGCCCTTCCTAACACTAACCACTCCAAGAGTGTAGTGGGTGTTTTTTACCTGCGATCGGCATGGGAGCCAGTCAGGCGGCACTGGTATTGACCACACTCGAATGGTGCTTTTTATGTGCCACTTAAACAAATGGGAAAAATTGAGCCCCAAATATTCCACTTAAATAAAATATAGAAAGTTGAAATACATCGTGTTTCACGCTGGAACTTGAAGATAAATAATGTGTAAATTATGGATGAAAAAGTCGAATGCTGTCCATGAGACTCTAACCCACATCCTCTGCAAACATGACAGGCGTCCTTCCATTTCACCAAAGCACTTCCCCGAATTTTTCCATCTGTTTTAGAAGCTTTGTTCTTACTAACAAGCATTGTATGTTGCTTTCGTCAAACAAATACAGAAGTTTTAAAAGCATGATGCAGTTCATTTTTAACGATGGAACTCAATATAGATAAAACTATAAATAACGGCAAATAATGGGTTTAAAAAAATGTAATGCCCATGGAAGATTTAGGTTCGAGTTGCACAGATAACCATCAACTTTTACCATTCAAGGGACTTTAAATCTAATATTTACACGACATTATATCCATGTGACCAGTGACTGACCAGGCTATCAGATGTTGTTGCACATCGCTGGTCACAATGCGAATTTGTATTGTTTTAGCCTTCCGATGACACCACCCCAATGGCTAGATGAGTAAGCCAATATTCCCTCGTGAACAAAGTGGAGAAATGAAGTGTTTTGCTCAAGAACACAACAGACCTCCCACTCAGAGAACTGAGACCACAAGCTATCAATTGTGAGTACAACAGCTTAACTATTAGGCCACACACACCTTCACACAGTATTATATACGTAGTGTTATATACTTCGAACTCCAACGTCAAAATGGTTTATTTCCTATTCCTCGAAGTTTCTATATTTTTATGGCATAAATAGAATATTGACTCTAAGTTACCTAGCAAAAAATTTGGATGTTTCGGTGGCAATTCACATCATCAGTCTCAGCTGACATAAAGGCAGTTATTCACTTAGTCACACACTATATAGAAGCTTTGAACATCACAAGTGAGTGGTATATAAATCTATCAAGAATACTCACAGAAACGAAGCAACATTTCATATGTAAATGAAAAACAATAATTATTTTTGAAAGCTAGTAAAATGAAAGTTTCCTCTAGAGTGTTCTCTTGGGTATATATAAATTGGCATACTTACACTCATGCCAGGAACTATATAGTAGATAAATGCACACGTATCGAGGCAGTTTATTGGTTAATCCTAGAAAGATATTTAATTACTGAATGTGTACAAGACTGAAGAGCTAGTCAGTACTATGACTTATGTTTATGTGAATTAAATGTAAAGAACGGCTATCACAGAGAATATTTATCACAAGTCAGAGAGAGAGAGAGAGGAGGGAAGAGGATAGAGAGAGAGATGAGAGAAAGAGGGAGAAATAAATATTAGAAAAGTGTTTATAGGAAAATATATCTGTCATTAAAAATTACAACATAACCAGATTTGAATATAGTTTCACAACTTATTAGTACTTTTATGTCTTATAGTAACAATCATCAGGAGAATAATGTTCCCATAGTGTCAGAAAAAAAGAGATTACTGTTGCAACTAGTCAATTTTATGTTGGTGTGTATACACATACATATATACATACATGCATACACACACACACACATACATACACACAGTTATGTTCGTTGGTATCATAACAAAAATATTAGGCACAATCAATGAAAAAGACTCTTTAATTTGTCTCATTTGTTCAAGGACTGCAGTTTGTACATCTACTTTAACTTTACTATATATTTACTCTTCCTAGTGTTGTTTTGGTGTACTACCGGCTTATGTTGTTTTGTTCTATTTTGGGTGTAAAATAAAATGAAATATCTTCATATCTGTTGTGTCTTATCACCTCTGTATTAATCCCTAACAACCTGACTGATGACTGATTGTTGGTGCAATTTGAAATAAGTGGTTCAATCTTAAGGCATCGAAACTCTGATGTTCCTTAGACAGACAGCCAATGCAAAGTTCCTTTTGAGTGATATCATCTGTTATATAAGTTATTTATCTTAATTGTTCAAGAACTACTGGTCATTGTTCCTCATTTTTACAGCATTACTCATGTGCACAAATGTCTGAGATTGTTATGCTTTTTATCCTTCCTTCTGTAGTGTTTGCTAAAACATAATTATATATAATCGGACTATAGATAACCAAGTTACAACAGGTATATAGTCCATTTTTTGTTCTATAGTGCATTGTTATACCTTTCTAAACTTTTTATTCTTTACAAACAATACACAATGCTTCAAGCGAACTACAATACTCTCTTATAATTATATATATTTTCCGTGTTCACTGTGTCTCATTGCTACTGTATTAATCATAAACAGCAATACAGGTGCATGTTGGTGCAACTTAAATAGGCAGTGCTGTCATAAGACGTCAGAATTCCGAAATTTCTTAGACAGCCAATGTAGATTCCATCTCATATATGGCTTCCCCATTTATACTAAATTTCTTCCATTTATGAAATCGAAACACAGAACCTTGTCTTCTTACAAGTATTTTTATATTAATTACAGCAACTTTACTTAATTTCCTTCTTTGCTCTCTCTCTCTCTCTCTCTCTCTCTCTCTCTCTCTTGCTTTTCTTTCTAATTTGCTGTCTTCTGTTCACAGCATGCAACTCTTCTTCTTCATTCATATTTCTATTCTGGTCTTTCAGCTTTCATCTCGGCTCCAGTTCTCTCAGACAGCTCACGAATTTCAGCATCTCTCCACTATTCATATCATTTGTTCAAGGACTACTGCTCATCATCCCTTCTTTTTACAACGACACTCATGTACACAGATGTAACAGCTATGGTTTATCTGGGCAAAAATTAATGCTTTTTATTTTCTCTGTTTCATTTGTTAAGCCTTAGTTACATAATTTTTCATATCTTTTGTATCTAGACTCTACCATAGTAATCCTTAAAAACCATATTGGATTGTTGTCGATGCAACAAAAGTAAGCAGGTCTGTCAAGGATGTTGAAACCACAGCAATCCACAGGCAGCCGATTTAGGGCATTTCCTACTTTGCTTGTCTGTTATATATTTTCTTCTACTCATATGCATACAAAAGATACATACATATTTGCACATATACGCAGACTATATATCATCATCATCATCATCATCATCGTTTAACGTCCGCCTTCCATGCTAGCATGGGTTGGACGATTTGACTGAGGACTGGTGAAATCAGATGGCTACACCAGACTCCAATCTGATTTGGCAGAGTTTCTACAGCTGGATGCCCTTCCTAACGCCAACTACTCAGAGAGTGTAGTGGGTGCTTTTACATGTCACCCGCACGAAGGCCAGTCAGGTGGTAAATTTTAATGAAAAGAGAAATATCTTTGAGTGGCCAATGGTATGTGATTAAACAACAAAGATGAAAAAGGCTATATAAAATAATAGACAAGATAAATTCTTGAATTACTGAAATTACTTCCACTTCTACAGCGGGTAGACTAATCACTTAGAAGCAATTGGTAGAAATTCTAAACAAGAAAGGAAGATAATCTTAAGAAACAAAATTTCTCCAAAATTGACATGCCATTAAGGAGAAAAAACCCCCCAGCGTGATTGCCTGAAGTCAAAAGGGCAGATGTGTTTCGGCATTAACAGGAGTCAACTGTACACATCTTCAGGGAGTAGCTCAATTATTCAGTGGCAATTGGCTCCATGAAAAGGGACATAATCCCAAAGAATCAAGAATTCTTCAATACAGAATTTGATGTTTTTAATCAATTTATAGTAAACAACAACATGCATTCACAAACACACTGTCACATACATACACACACAAATGCATACATACACATGCACACTCACACACACACATGCACAAACGATACACTATAATGTTAACAGAATCAAATTTATAAATCACATATGAGCAATGGGCTATTTCACTTGTTACTCACTGGGCCAATCAACTGAAATATCATTAATTTCTATCTATCTATCTGTCTCTATCTATCTATCTATCTATCTATCTATCTATCTATCTATCTATATGATCCTGTAAATCAAAAAAAAAAAA
>NC_068987.1:82055818-82058359 GCF_001194135.2 Octopus bimaculoides
TCTCTCTCTCTCTCTCTCTCTCTCTCTCTCTCTCTCTATTTATCTTTAGTACAATATATGGCTTCATAGAATCCTGTAGCAATCACATATATATTGGTACAGACATGTAAAATAATTTATTACACACTGAAAGTATTATATGATCAAGGCTGTAAAATGGCCATCATCATACGGATATCAAGTGGTTAAATAAATATATTCTCTTCTCTTACCACCTGACATTTTATGATCTACCAATCTATCTCTTTATCTATCTATCTATCTATTTATTTATCTATCTATCTATCTATCTATCTATCTATCTATCTATCTATCTATCTATCTATCTATCTATCTATCTATATGCTTGTATATATACATATATGCATATTTACAAATCTGTTTGCATATCTCCACACACACAGAAATGAACATATATATAAATATAAATATATATCGAGAGAGGAAGAGAAGGAAAAAAAGAGATGAAGATAGCACTATCAAATGTACACATACATACACACATGCTTAATGGCTGCAATAGATGTTTGTGTGTCTAATCATATCTAATCATATCTAAATGTGTGAAAATATGTGTGCAAGAAATACATCACACTGCAATGGTTTTAGTGTCAAATTTAAAGACAGATATAGACAGATACTGCTCTATTTATAGTATATATGGATATTTCTGTGTGATAGTTAATGCAGTCATGATAAAATACTGTTAGCTCTATATCGTGAAACTACGCTATTTACAATGAGATTTATTAAATATCTTGTTAGTATTTAACAGAATTACTTTGTTGCGTATTATTATTATTTTTTTTTTCATATGCTAATATCAATACTTTATTTCACATTACAGAAATAATTCTCTGTTTAAATGTTCATTTATATTGTGGTATTATTTATCATATATATGATGATGGTGGTGGCAGTGGTGATGGTGGTGGTAGAACCAGTAAAGAGCTTAGCAAAATATATTTCCTGGTGTTTCATTATGTCTCTTTGCGTTCCAAGTTCCAATGTTCGTTGTGTCAGTGAAGTGAAATAATTACCAGATTGACTTGATTAACTTCAGTCCTTCCCAGCCATTTTCTGAACTTGTGCCTCGCCTCTATAAGAAAGACATTAATCAATATTCATTACTGTATATTACTTTTACAGAGCTCTTTTATGATTTGGCTTTGTGGTTAAGCTTTTTTACTACACAGCCACACTTGCACCCATCATCATCATCATCATTTCATATGTATATGTATATATAAAATGTGTGTGTGTGTGTATGTGTGTGTGTGTGTGTGTGTGTGTGTGTGTGTGTGTATGTGTACAGACATGACAGAAGTAAATAGACACCCTTATATTCGTTAATATTCATTTAAATCAGATCTTATACATTCAAATTATTTATTAATTATTATAATGTGAATATCTAATATTTAGTAGACATGCCCTTTGCATTTTTCGTTGTAAAGACCCTATTAGGCATGCTACTGATCAAATGACGAATATTCTCTTGAGGAATTTCTTGCCAAGTTTCATGCAATAATCTCAAAAGATCTGGATTTGAGGATGCTTTCTTGTTCTTTTTGTGAAGTGTCCAGTCCATTGTATCTTAGAAGTGTTCAATAGGGTTCATATCTGGTGACTGACTTGGTCATGGAATCTTTTTAATGCCATTCTCTTCCAACCAATCTTGGGTCTTTTTAGCTGCGGGACAAGGAGCCTTATCTTATTGACAGGTCACAAATATGACAAAACATTAATGTTTATCGTTCCTGAATGGGACTGGATATGAGTTATCTCACTTGTCTATGACTTCCTGGTGTTTTAACACCATTCATTTCCAATATCCTGCGAGAAACATGCCTGGCCGTGGAGAAATATATACCTTGGGGAAACATTATACCTTGTGTGGAAACAGGTAAGGTTGGTGATAAGAAAATCTGCATCTATAAACTCCATTCAACCATGGAACAATGGATGTTAAAATGTCTATGGAGATAATAATCACTTTAGCGATTTATTTTCAAAAAGCAGATGTTAAAATGCTTACCAAACACTTTAACAAAACTAATATAATATTCATAAACTTCACATTTTCAAAATATAATTTTACTTTGGTAATTATTAATGAACAAAATACAGCATATTTCTGAAATAAAGTGTACTAAAATTAACACAGCCTCTTAATCTTGTGACCTGCCACCAACTTTATATGAAAGATATATTGTGTCAGATGTGAATGTCACGTTTGTAAATAGATAGATTTTGAAACTCATGTCTTAATGCCTAACAGCAATTATGCAAACCAATCCATTGCATTGCTAATAAGTTTCATTTCCTTCACAAAAGATAGTGATAGGCAAGCAACAGAACATATCTATTACTGAACTGATAACTACTTTAAAATTTATATTTAATTTATGTGGAATACACCAGCAGGTGTGTAGAAACATATGGAGCTAAGATTTCTTACCAAAATATGAAATTACAATTTATGAAACTGTTAAATTGTTATTTATATTGATTTGATAGCTGAGTCAAAATTTATGCAAC
>NC_068987.1:82058852-82064042 GCF_001194135.2 Octopus bimaculoides
ATATATATATATATATATATATATATATATATATATAATAATTATTATTATCATGATAATAATATTAGGGATAAAAATCTAAATTTACAGGGAAAAATTCAATTTAATTTAATTTATCAAAACTGAGATTAAATTAAATTTCACAATACATAATTTAGAGAAAAAACCCACAATTATTGAATTCATCCAAGAAAATCCACAGTCACATATATATGTCACTTTTCAGACTCTCAAAACTGGTGGGAGGAATGGAGGAAGCCATCTTTGCATTGGAAAACCTGATCTGAATACTTGCAACGGCCTAAAGTTCAATTGCGATGTTAGACTAAGAGATGGATTAAGTCTAATACAACAATGAGCTTCCATGGATTAAGTCTAGTACAACGATGAGATTCCATGGATTAAGTCTAGTACAACGATGAGCTTCCATGGATTAAGTTTAGTACAACGATGAGCTTCCATGGATTAAGTCTAGTACAACGATGAGATTCCATGGATTAAGTCTAGTACAACGATGAGCTTCCATAGATTAAGTCTAGTACAACGATGAGCTTCCATGGATTAAGTTTAGTACAACGATGAGCTTCCATGGATTAACTCTAGTACAACGATGAGCTCCCATAGATTAAGTCTAATACAACGATGAGCTTCCATGGATTAACTCTAGTACAACGATGAGCTTCCATACAGTTTTTATCTACTAAATTTCATTCATGAGACTTTGGGTGACTCAGGTTCTAACTATCACCCACACAGAGGGATTGAACCCTGGATCATACATTTATGAATCAAACTTCTTAAGTACAAAGCTATGTATGATATATTTCTAAATTTATTTATCTTATTCGTTCATATTTTGTTTCATCTACAAAGGCAGCGAGCTGGCAGAATCATTACCACATCAGACAGAATGCTCAGTAGCATCTCCTTATGTTCTGAGTTCAAGTTCTGCCAAGGTTGACTTTGCTTTTCATCCTTTCAGAGTTGATTAAATAAATACCAGTTGAGTTTTGGGATCAATATAATCCACTAATCCCACTTCTCAAAACTGCTGGCTTTGCGCCAAAACCAGAAAGAATATTTTGCTTTTTCTCAACATCACTCTCATTTTTTAATTGTTTGCTTGTTTCATTGCAAGTCTTACTGTTTTAAACAAATTACAGTTTGTTAAACCCATCATTCAATTTATCACAACAGTTTTAAATTTTGCATTTGTTTGCATGCTTGTGTAATCTTAAGTATTTCATCTTACCTGTAGAGCAGTGATTTATGGAACTTATCTGGCAACTGGGCCTTTTCATCTAACTATCATAAATGTGATATTTAAATGAGAAAGCCCAGCTGCTTTATGTGGTGCTATGAAAAATTGCTTTTTTCCAATGCTTGAAGATTTTACTGATTTCAGGATCTCTTAAGAGAAAATACACCAGAGTGGTTTATATAATAACAAATTCACAAAATATGCATTAATTTTATTAGGATTGGATAGCATTAGGTTGGAAAGGAAGTCCTCTTGCATTTTTAATATAATCGCTCTGAGGGTCCTTTTTCAATACATGTGGTAAAATAATCATTAGTTTTCATATTGTAATGTATTTTTTTGTCTTTCTTTGCAGATTACTTTATATCACAGGGATGAAATCCAAACTGTTTGGATCAGATCCATATCAATCACAGCATGCTGAAAAGGGGCTTTTCAGCAATGGAAGCTGTAAGAAATATTTGGTCTTTCAATGGAAATGAAACTTTTAGTGTCCAAACATGTCAACAATGGTTTGGCCAGTTTTACTTGGGAACATTTTCTTTAGCTGGTTCCCTTTGATCTGGATGTCCAAGTTAGCAAATCAGTTCAAGTCACACTTCAAACATAAAACACCTTCATGAACTAAGGAAAGTGAGTAAAATCAGTCAGTGGATCCGTCATCATAAAAGAGTTGACCCCTGTTCATCTTTGAAGGGTAGACTTGCTACTGATTCTTTCCAAGGTAGAATTGTTGCAAATGATGAAAAGTGGGTTCTCCATAATCAGATCCAATGGAAATGAGAATAGTTAGTATCCAATGAAAAAGGAGAATTCATCCCAAAACCAGGACTATACTAAAAAAAAAAAAGTTATGCTTCATGTTTGGTGGAATATGAATGGCATTGTTTATGATGGGCAGTGTTAAACTAAAGTAAATCTCTGCAGAAAATATTCATCATTTGGGATCATTGCACAAAAATTTGCATAAAGGTCACCCATCACTGGTCAATCACAAAGGGATGTTGCTCTTTCATGATTACATGACAATGCAAGATTGCATATTGTCTGAGTCACTCAAGAAAAGATTATGGAACTCAATATGGAAGTTTTGCTTCATTCTCCTTGCTCACTTGACCTTGCTCCAACTGACTATCATTTTTTCAGATTATCACAGTGTTTAGAGGGAAAATAGTTTATTAACTGTGAAGAGGTCAAAAACGTTTTTGAGTGTTTCTTAGTTTTAAAACATGAAGAATATTATGCTTAATATTTCCTGTCTTGAAATGTGACAGGACTTTCTTTCCAACTTAATAATTACCGATGAACAGGAGTTAATCTCTCTGTTAGCAAAGGTTCCAAAGTGGCTTCTGTCTCTGCTTGAAACCATTTCATTTCATTAGCTACAGATGGTCTTAATAAAACACAAAACAAATATATTAATGTTGGTTATTTACACAATAATATAATGATGATAATATATGACTGGCTCCCGTAGGATTTTCGAGTGAGATCGTTGCCAGTGCCCCTGGACTGGCTTGTGCGGGTGGCACATAAAATACACCATTTCGAGCGTGGCCGTTTTCGGGCGGGTGACATGTAAAAGCACCCACTACACTCTTTGAGTGGTTGGCGTTAGGAAGGGCATCCAGCTGTAGAAACTCTGCCAAATTAGATTGGAGCCTGGTGTTGCCATCCGGTTTCACCAGTCCTCAGTCAAATCGTCCAACCCATGCTAGCATGGAAAGTGGACGTTAAACGATGATGATGATGATGATGATATGAAACTTCAATAATCTAGTTTATAGCTTGAGACCCTATTAAGTCAGGTAGACATGGCCTCCAAAAACAGCGTAGCAGCTGCTGAATATGAGAGAAATATATTTAATAAAGGCAGTCAAGTAAAGAAACAGTTGTGTGAGTACAAACATATTAAATATAAACTTGGGGAGAACATTGAGAGGTGAGTAGCATGGTTTAGGAGACTAAAGAGCCAAAATATTACACATTATAAATCACTCATACCTAACTGAATTCCATAAGCAGGGACCTGGTACATTTAAACATTTAATCGCTGTTAAGGACACAGTATTTTGTTTTGCAGCCATAATATACAATAAAGTACACTGAATGTTTATAAGTCAATCAATTTAAAGTTATTTCTATAGGTTTTCTATAAAATCTAGAGTCAGCACTGCAAATTATGATGTTTTGTATATGTCTATGTCTATGTCTATGTAAATAGTGCGACTGAAGATAGAAAATGGGTAATGGGTGTATATGATATAGACATTTTGCCTTCTAATTTAGCAAGTCTGCAAAAAGGATCAATAGAATAAATACTAGGTTGTAAAAAAAATACTGGGGTCAATTCAGTCAACTAAAATTCTTAAAGGCAGTACCCCAGCATGGCCACAGTGTAATGACAGAAACAAGAAAAAGATAAAAGATATACATACATACATACATACATACATACATACATTCATACTTTCATATCTTCCTGTCTATCTATCTGTCTGTCTGTCTGTCTGTCTCTCTGCTGGTGGCATGTAGAAAGCACCATTTGAGTGTGGTCGATGCCAGTGCCACCTGACTGGCCCCCTGGCCGGTGACACATAAAAAGCACCCACTACAATCTCAGAGGGGGTGGCATTAGGAAGGGCATCCAGCTGTAGAAAACTTGCCAGAACAGTCAAACTGTCCAACCCATGCCAGCATGGAAAGCGGGCTTTAAACGATGATGATGATGATGATGTATATATATATATATGTGTGTGTATATATATATATATATATATATATATATATATATATATTTGCACACACACAAAATTAATTTCTTTCTGAATATTGGTTGAACAAATTGTTTTATGCAAAGAGTTGACTTTAGAAGATTAGATATTATCTCAAAACTGAGAAATATGAAATAAAATAGCTAAACATCCTACAAGGAAATTCAGTCACAGTCACTTGAAATTTTAATAAATAACAATACTAAACAATACTGTGATAAGATAAAAAGTGACATGAAAGTCTCAGATAATACAAATAAACCCCTGATTTTAATAAATAAAGATAACTATCAAAGTTATTTAACTATCAAACTCAACAAATAAATATAACTGCTGACTTCAGCTATTACATAACCAAACATAAACAAACAATAACAATACGTTAGGAATAACAGTTGTTTCTTATTTAGGAACAAAACTAGCAATTTTGAAGGGATGGATTTAGTCTATTGACTGTGTTTTATTGACACCACTGGCTCAGGAATGAAATTTGCTTAGTGGGTGCAAATCCAGGCCCAAAATGTTTTGCAAACAAGGTTTTATTGTTTTTTAAATTTATTTTTGTTCTTTTTTTCTTTAAGAAGACACCTAACTTCAAGCTGCTTTTTTTACAGATTACATTTTATGCATTGTTTTCTAAACCTGTAAAAAAAAAGTAGGGGCACAAATTTTGATTTTGCACCCCCAAATAACTTTAGGGGGTGCAAGTGCACCCCCTGCTCCCAGGCCCATGATTGACACCAAAAGAATGAAAATGAAGGCACATGGCCTATTGGTTTGGATGTTCCTTTCATGAGGTGAAAATAGGTTTGCATAGGGCCAACACTCTCATGTCGAAAAAAAAAAAAAGAAAAGTTACAGAAACATTTGGGAGAGGAAGGCTTTCCCTCAGGGAAACATAAGTGAGATACTGAGGTAGAGGTGAAGAAGAAGGGATCCAACTGGAAAGAAGCAGAAAGGACAACCCAGTGTTAAGAACTAGAGGAATGTCATCGATAGCCTTTCTTCCAAAGGAAATGAAGGGCTTAACTAAGAAACACTATAAAAAGGGGACGTGTAGTTTTGATCAAATTATCTGTGCTGGTATTGAAATTTATCAAAATGTGCTTCATTAGCAATAAAACACACACACACACACACACACATTTGAATAGA
>NC_068987.1:82065654-82066956 GCF_001194135.2 Octopus bimaculoides
ATATATATATATATATATATATATATATATATATATAGGTGCAAGCATAGGTGTATGGTAAGAAGTTTACTTCTCAACCATGTGGTTCCGGGTTCAGTCCCATTGTGTGGCACTTTGGGAGAGTGTCTTCTACTATAGGCTTGGGCCGACCAAAGCATTGTGAGTGGATTTGGTAAATGGAAACTGAAAGAAGCTCATCATATGTGTGTGTGTGTGTGTTTGTCTCCCCACCATCACTTAACAACTGATGTTGGTCTGTTTACGTCTCCGTAAACTAGCAGTTCAGCAAAAGGGAATGATAGAATAAGTACTAGGCTCACAAAAAATAAGTCCTGGGGTCAAATTGTTCGACTAAAGGCGGTGCCCCAGAATGGCCACAGTCAAATGACTGAAACAAGTAAGAGAAATCTAATTTTCATTCTTTATAATGGTTGCATGGTTAAGAAACTTGCTTTGTAACTTCTTGGTTTTGGGTTCAGTTCCACTGTGCAGCTGGTTGGGCAAGTGTCTTTTACTAAAGTTCTGAACTGATGAAAACCCTGCAAGGGAATTTGGTGGAAGGAAACTGTATGGAAGCCGATCATACATGCCATGTAAAAAGCACCCAGTGCACTCTGTAAAGTGGCTGGTGTTAAGAAGGGCATCCAGTTGTAGAAACCATGTCAAAAGAGATGACTACAGCCTGATGCAACCTCAAGTTTCCTAGCTCTTGTCAAACCACCCAGCCTATGCCAACATGGAAAATGGATGTTAAATGATGCTGATGATCAAGATGATGATGATGATGATGATATATATATATATATTTTAATATGAGCATGTATGTTTGAAAAGGTTCACATCATTATCATCATTTAGCATCTACTTTCCATGCTGGCATAGGTTGGATGATTGGACTGAGGAAATGCCAGCTGGGAGGCTGCATCAGGCTCCAGTCTGATCTGACTAGGTTTCTACAGCTGGATGCCCTTCCTAATGCCAACCATTTCGAGAGTGTAGTGAGTGCTTTTTTATGTGCCAAAAACACTTCTTCATAAAAGATTTCATAACATTTCTTAAAAAAATAATGTTTTTAAAAAAATCACCTTTACACTTCAAAAAATGTATTAAGGAATTCTCATAGACTTTTCAAATATATATATATATCTTCGAAACGTCTGGATAGAATAGAGACAGCTGATGAAGGGATATTCCAAGGGGCTTTCCGTTTTCCTATGTGTTCGTTCCGTTGTCTGTAGTTTATTGTTCTAACGTCCTGTACCCTGATATGCATGTATATACACATGTAGATGTAAGTATGTA
>NC_068987.1:82067207-82074805 GCF_001194135.2 Octopus bimaculoides
TATATATATATATATATATATATATATGTATATATGTATATATAAAACCCAAATTAAATGCAAATGTTGAAGTGAAACTAACAGTTTTTGGGAATTCTTATATGGTTTACAAACGTCTTCCATGCAGCAATTGTTTTTTCAGCATATGATCTCAGATCAAGTCACTTGCTATGCAAGTACATCTTCGTAATATATATATATGTATGTATGTGTATATGTATATGTTTCACTTAAAAGGGTTCATTTGGAATCAAGGTACATCAACATGTAGAATGTTACCCATTGGGCAGGGGAATCTCACAGAGCATTGATCTAATACATTCACTGTGTACATGCAACTGACTTTTGTTGTTTTTTCCTGTTTTTATTTTTAATTTCTCTTCATCTCTCTCTCTCTCTCTCTCTCTCTCTCTCTCTCTCTCTCTCTAAATATATATATATATATATATGTGTGTGAGTGTGTGTGTATACATAAATAAAAAGAGCATTGAATACTAAAACACGCTCACATAGGACAGACACAGAAGAACCCCAATTCTTCATCAGTTATCAACCAAAATACTAATACTCAGTTTCATGCCTTTAATGATAAGAATGAGGACTTCACATATCAGCAGCACCTGCAAAATTTGCAGGGAATTAAGGCTCAAGGAAAGAAAACGATAACAGAGTGGACATATGAAAGTAAACAAATGTAATTTAAAATAATAGATGAAGATGGAATGAATACAGCCTTTCAGCCAAATAGTCAAGAATGGTGGGTAATGCAGGAGTGGCTGTGTGGCAAGTAGATTGGGGTACAAGCACAAGCACACACACACACAATGGGGCTTTTCCCACAGTTTCCATCTACCAAATCCACTCACAAGGCACTGGCTGAGCTGGAGCAATAGGAGAAAGTACTCGGTCTGAGGTGGTGCACAGTGGGACTGAACCGAAAAACCATGTGGCAGCAAAATCAGCTTCTTAACCAGACAGCCATGCTTGGAAATTTCTAGAACTCTGTGTCAAATTGCAGAAAACTTTTAGATTGATAGAAGCTGGAGGAGGGGGAGGAGGAGGAGAAGAAGCTGAAGAAGAAGAAGAAGAAGAAGAAGAAGAAGAAGAAGAAGAAGAAGAAGAAGAAGAAGAAGGTTCTTGTGCTATTTACTACATTTAATGATGTAAGGTCATATGTTATTGTCAGATTGAATAGCTTTATGGTTTCATTGTCATGCTTGCTTTACTAGCGGATGTACTGTTATTCTGCTCAAAACATGACCTTTTATTATCTGTCAACGATGATGGATGGGGCCATTGATATTTTTGATTGACACCAAAATAAAATGTGGAACTGTCATCTCTTCGCATCACAATTCCTTCAAAAGTTCTCAGCACATTTTTCTGTTTTACTTTCCAACTTTTAAACTTTTCTTTCCTTCTGACAGGTATATTAAAGTCTGCGTCATTACAGCATTTATTTCTTGTGGTGGTGCCTTGCAGTTCCTTTTATTATAACAGACTACATTTACTGGAATTAAGCAATGTTCTTTCTAATATTATCTGATTTAAGGAAGTAGAAGAAGGTATTTTAACAATTTTGAAAAATATCAAAACAAGAATCTATTTTTAGTTTGAAGCAAAGAATAAGTATTTATAGAAGTTATGAAGCATTTTAATACATAATAACGGTTTTTTTCCTAATTTTTGTTATTTTGTAATTTACCGTTTTTCCTTTTACTTTCTTCAGTCATCACACTGTGGCCATGCTGGAGCAACACTTTGAAGAATTTCTTGTTGAATGAATCGAACCCAATACTTAGTTAATTTATTTTAAGCCTAGTGCTTATTCTATCAGTCTCTTTCACTGGACTGCTAAGTTACAGGGATGTAAACACACCAACACCAGTTGTCAAGTGGTGGTGGGGGACAAACAAACACACATACACACGCATGTTTGTATGTGATAAGCTTTCAGATTCTGTCTACTAAATCCACTCACGAGGCTTTGGTCAGTCTGAGGCTACAATAAAAGACACTTGCCCAAGTTGCCATGCAGTGGGACTGAACCTGGAACCATGTGGTTGGGAAGCAAACTTCTTACTCAACAGCCATGCCTGCACCTTTATAGAAATGAAATATAACTAATTTTTTGTTTGCTTCAGACATTGAACTGAGGCCATGCTGGGGCACCACTTTGAAGGGTTTTTGTAGAATATGTTTTTAAGCCTGGTATGTATTCTATTGGCTTATTTTGCTAAGCTGCTACTTCATGTGGATGTAAACAAACTAACACCAGTTGTCAAGCAGTGTCGAGGGATAAACGCAGGCATAAAAACACACAAAAAAAAATATATATAAATATTAATATACATATGTGTATATAACGCGTGTGTTTGTGTTTGTATGTGAGGGGTGCAATTGGATGTATGTATGTATGCCTGAATGGTTCTAGATAGATTCCAATATGGTAAATTCCACTACGGTAAATTTTACTATAGGTAATATGAATACATTTTAGATCAAATTTTATTCACACATAAAGATAAAAATGACAGCGAGCACATAAAAATAAAGTTATGAGAAAAGCTTAATATATCTGAAAAAAAAATCTTTTATGACAAATTGCGAGCAATATTTCTTAAAAATTGCAGAGCATCTTCAGATTGATAATTCTCAACTAGTTTCTTTAGTCATGCATCAATCATTTGATAAGACTTTTTTTGTTGTTGTTGAGTCTCCATGTCAAATGTGTGCAATTTTCATCTGGCTTAAGCCTTCTTCAGTCTTAAGGGCATTGTAAAGTTTCCACAAATTTGGATGTGTGGATGTTTTCGATGACTGCAAAGCATTGTGGAACCCTTCTACCAAATTATTTGCTCTTGGCAAGTCATTTAAAATGCAGTCACGTATATTACAGAATTGGATAGGAAACTGTGGGGCTTCAATGAAAAGTGAAGTAATGAGAACAAGCACAGAATCTTCACGGGAAGTAATAGCTACTGCTGTACAAAATTTTGATGAGGAAGCACAATCATTGTTGCAAATTATTCCTGGACTTTCACATAACATATGTATCTAGAGGCAGCATGCTTTAGGAATCCCAACACTTCCAACTTGTTGTTCAGGGTTTGAAATTCCTGATGCAGTTAAGTAGTTAGAAAATGAGTCCTTGTTTTAGTCTTTGACAGTGGCATTGATGACTCAGACAGAATTTTAGTTTTTCCTCAGAAAAAGTCTTGGATGATCTAGAAAGCTCTGAAAATTGGGCCTATAGTGGGACTTTTAAGGGGTCTTCTAGTTTGTGGTGTCAGCTTTTCATGCTACATTTCACTGTTGGAGGGTCATGTGTACCCAGGCTATTTGTCTTACTTCCTGACCAAAAAGAAGCCTCGTATCATCGAGTTCTGTCTACTGTGCGGGATTTAAGGGTAAATTGTCAACCTGCCACCTGTCTCATAGACTTTGATAAAGCTCTCCATGATTCATTTGTTTCTATATTTCCACATTTAGAAGTAGTTGGGAGTGTTTTTCATCTCAGCCAGTCTATTTGGCTGTAGGTATGTGCACTTGGTGAGAGTAGGAGATACAACATGGATGAAAGTTTGTGGCTTAAAATTAAGTGTTTTTGCGCTTTGGCATTTTTACCATATGAAGACATTGTCAATGGATTTGAAGATTTGTCTGATGGTGAAAGCATCCCTTCTGAGTTTATCACTTATTTTGAGAATTCATACATTGGGACTGTAAGGGGACCCCCAGTGTTTAACTGGTATGTTGTTGTCATGGCTGATGACAGTACGTGCTGGTGGCACAGAAAAAGCACAATTCGAGCATGATCATTACCAATGCCGCTTGACTAGATCCTGTGCCAGTGACATGTAAAAAGCACCACTTAAGTGTGGTTGATGCCAGTGTTGGCTGACTGGCCCTCATACCGATGGAACATAAAAAGCACCCACTACACTCTTGGAAGGGCATCCAACTGTAGAAACTTTGCCAGATCAGATTTGAGCCTGGTGCAACCTTCTGGCTTGCCAGCCCTCAGTCAAACTGTCAAACCCATACCAGCATAGAAAGCAGATGTTAAATGACAAATGACAATGATGATGATGATGATGATGATATTAACCCCAAGAGGATGAAAAGCAAAGTTGAACTTGACAGAATATGAACTTAAATATAAAGAGTTGAAGCTGTAAGGAACAGCACTGGGCATTTTGTATGCTCTGCTAACAATTCTGCCAACTCACTGTTTTATTAGGAGACATAATAATGAAAATACATTTCTAGCCAACAAATCTCATTTAACATAAATCTACCTTTGTCTGAAGCAATTTATTCCACCATTATTAGAAGGAACTTGTTTTTGCATGCAAATTACAGAACTGATTTTTAAGTAAACCTCTTACAATCAAAGGTTGTGTCACACAGTAAAACAATAATCTAAGTCAGAAATAAAACCTTATTTTCTAAATTACTGGCCATATATTTTCTTTTTACCTTGACAAAATGCCAGTAATCTTTTGTTTTATCTGACAAATTTACCTGCATTCTAGAATTTATCTTGTCAACATGTTTATTTTTAAAATGCTAAAACAGTACTCTATCACAGACAAATGTCATCTTCAAAGTGCTTCTTTGGATGTTTTGGATAAAATTCTTTTCCAATATTTGAAAGACTGATTTGAAGCACGCAGATAAATACGTTTGAAATTTTATAAATAAAAATGTAGTAGTAGCAGTAGTAATAGTAGTGTGGTTTGTTTGTTATCATTCACGCAGAAAGTGACACCGAGGTACACCTTGCAAAGTGGAGAAAAATTAAACCATTTTTTTTTATATATATGGATGACTTAAAGATCTTTGGGAGGACCAAACGTGAAATAAATGGTCTGATCTCAACAGCGCAGATAACCAGTAAAGACATTGGGATGGAATTTGGGACTAAAAAGTGTGGTATGCTTATATTCTTTTATTCTTTTACTTGTTTCAGTCATTCGACTGTGGCCATGCTGATACATCACCTTTAGTCAAACAAATTGACCCCAGGACTTATTCTTTGTAAGCCTAGTACTTATTCTATCGGTCTCTTTTGCCAAGCCACTAAGTTACGGGGACATAAACATACCACCATCGGTTGTCAAGTGATGTTGGGGGGACAAACACAGACACACACACAAAAATATTGTACATATATACATCATCATCATCATCAACATCGTTTAACGTCCGCTTTCCATGCTAGCATGGGTTGGACGACTTGACTGAGTACTGGTGAAACCAGATGGCAACACCAGGCTCCAATCTAAATTTGGCAGAGTTTCTACAGCTGGATGCCCTTCCTAACGCCAACCACTCAGAGAGTGTAGTGGGTGCTTTTACATGTCACCTGCACGAAGGCCAGTCAGGCGATACTGGCAACGGCCATGCTCGAAATGGTGTCTTTTATGTGCCACCCACACAAGCCAGTCCAGGGGCACTGGCAACAATCTTGCTATATATATTAAATCCAAAAAATGACTAAAAAATGAAATTGCAAGAGCGTGGGCAATGAGGAGGGTAACTGTTATCCCAGTAGTTTTAAGGGCATCCGGAGAACTAACATCTAAGTTCAAGAAATATGTTGGAGAAATTGGAATTGACATGAGGGCAGAGCAACTAAGATTTTAAGAATATTGGTTAGGCATTGAGTGTCTTCCATGGTAAGTTAATGTCCAAATACCAAGGTTTATAATCTGTGGCAAGAGACCCTGTGAGACTTCTGACAACAGGTTGCTGTCTGCTCTCACAGAATTAACCAGGATAAGTAAGACCGAGAGCTCTGAGAAGTAAGATAAGAATAAAAATAGCAGCAACAACAACAATCTTTTCTTTATTAACCATAAAAGTTTTAAAAGATATGTAAAACAGAAAATACAAAACTTTCTCTTGGAGTTACAAAGAAATATAGGACAACATTGAGTGTAAGGAAATGTATTTACAAATTTTGAAGGGAGAAGGTGAAAGACATTATATAATAAATGGAAGAATATGTTAAGATCTTAAAGATACACTTATTTACATATATACACATATATATATATATATTTGTATGGCTTATAAAACCCATAAAAAAGAGATGTTTAAATCTTGGATCAATAACTGTAATTTAATTGAAACTTCTTACTTATAAGTATGTATATATATACATATATACATACATATACATTAACATATATACATATATGTATGCATGCATAGGTACATAAGAGTCCTTTCCAAGCTATAGGCTCATAAGGCCAGTTTCATGGATTCATAAGTTGGTAGGTAGGTCATAGGTAAGCAGGTAAGAAGTAGGAAGGTCATAGGTTTGTCATAGGTAAGTAGATCAAAGGTAGGTAGGTCAGAGGTAGATATTTTGTACATAGGTCATAAGTGGGTAGGTCGTATTTGGGGAGGTCATAGGAAGGTAGGTCATAAGTAGCCATGTCAAAATTCTTCCCTTATCATTTCCTTCCAAATGCAGGAATATTTCAGACAGAAATAGCTCTCCTGTAATCTTAACTGATCTTAATGGCAATCACCGAATGCTGAAAGTGTAACCCTAAGACTACAATTTAATAATCTGCCACCTGACTAATTAGATCTAACTCATGACTCACAATCTAATTAAATATTCTATCATAATTGTCATGGACCAGTTTATTGGTTAGCCTAGAGGAAATTGTGGAAATCAAAACAGTTAAATAAAGCAATTGAAAAATTGACAGAATTTTCATTAAAACTTGACTGTGTGTTTGAGTATACCATAACATGATTTGAACAAAACACAATCAATTGAAACATCATCATCAACATCATCATTATTGTCATTGTCATCATTATCCGTATCATTGTTGTCAGTGCCGTCATCACCATCACAATCACCATCATCATCATATCACCATTATCATCATCATCCACATCATCATCATCATCATCATCATCATTATCTTCTTCTTCTTCTTCTTCTTCTTCTTCTTCTTCTTCTTCTTCTTCTTCTTCTTCTTCTTCACCACCACCACCACCACCATTTAACATTTGTTTTCCTGGAAGGTTTGACAGGGGCTAGGCAGCCGTAAAGTTGCACAAAGCTCCAGTTGTTTGTTTTAGTATGGTTTCTATGGCTGGATGCCCTTCCTATTGCCAACCACTTTACAGGATGTACTGTTGCTTTTTATGTGGCACCAACACCAGTGCCTTATATGTGCAACCAGCATGGGTGCCCTTTATGTGGCACCAGTGCAGGTGCTAAATATATGGCATCGGTATGGGTGCTTCTTTATGTGACACTGGCATGGGTTCTTTTTATGTGGCACCAGCATAGGTGCTTCAAACATGGCACTGACATGGGTGCATTTTATGGGCTTCGACGGGTTCCACCTACCAAAATTAACTCACAAAACTTTCATTGGCCTGGGGCTATAGTTGAAGACACTTGCCCAAGGTACTGCGAGATGGGATTGAACCTGCAACCACTTGGTTGCAAAGAGAGCATTTTAAGCAAATCAACATTGAAGAAACTACTTAATCACATTTTATTATTCCATCAAGGTTTATTAAGCTCTGGCTATTAACAACATAATATATATATATAT
>NC_068987.1:82074815-82078711 GCF_001194135.2 Octopus bimaculoides
ATGTATGTATGCATGTATATATATATATATATATATATATTAATGTCCTCATATCTAAAAATAAGAAATAGGGAAAAAAATTTTTTTTTCAAATTGATGAATAATTAAATTATTTGATTTAAGTTTCTCATAAAGTATTTATTATTTTGATCTTCTGATAATTACAACAATTATCTAACACTGTTAATAGGTTGCAGGGAGAAAAAATAACAAAGACTTAAAAAATTTTTTTTTTAATTTCTCCCTCTGATAAAGAAACTATTTGATTAGATGGTCTGTTGTTAAGTACAGAGTTGATTATACAGTGTAGATGCTGGAATAAAAGTGTGATAAAATAAATTCTGTTCACGTTTGTAAGCTAGACAATTAAGGAAAACAGTCAGTAAAATCACAGCAACATATTTTGTATTCTAAATTGTGTTTTATGTTTATATAAAAAAAAAAGCAGCTTTTTTTGTCTTTAAAAATTTTTAGGTGAGAAGCAACAAGTGAAGTTGGTGAAAATAATCTGTCTTTTTACTTGTTTTAGTTACTGGATTGTGGCCATGCTGGAACACTCTCTTGAAAGGTTTTACTTTAATAAATCAATGTCAGTACTTATGTTTGTCTTAAAGTCTGGTAATTGTTTCATTAAATGCTTTTGTTGAACTGCTAAGTTGCAGAAATGTAAAAAAAAAACACCAACAATTGTCAAGTGGTGATGGTGAAGGACAAACACACACACACACACACACATATGATGGGCTTCCACTCAGTTTCCATCAACCAAATTCACTCAAAAAAATAATAGATGACCCCTGGCTATTGTAAAAGACATGTACCCAAGGTGCCATGCAGTTGGATTGAACCCAAAGCCATGGGGTTGCAAAGTGATCTCGTTAACCACACAGCCATGCCTGTGCATTCACAGTTGGTAGGTTTCTTCTTTTTCAAAAAATGAATACAAAGACAGCCGTGGTTAAGATGTCTACTTCATAATTAAATGATCTGGGATCTAATTCCTCCTCACAGTGCCTCAAGCAATTAAGTTTCTTTTGTAGAATGTAATCATGGCTTAATCAAATACCTTGTGAGTGGAATTTGGTTAACGGAAACTATGAGGAAGCCTACAGCATATGAATAGATGTGTGCATGTAGGAAGGTGCATGGCTTAGTGGTTAGGGTATTCAGCTCAGGATCGTAAGGCCTTGTGTTTGATACCTGGTAGCACATTGTGTCCTTGAGCAAGGCACTATATTTCACATTGCTCCAGTTCACTCAGCTGGTAAAACTGAGAGTTGTACCTGTATTTCAAAGGGTCAGCCTTGTCACATTCTGTGTTATGCTGAATCACCTTGAGAACTACATTAAACTGTAGGCGCAGTTACCTCCCCTGACGGTAGCTATCTAAATAACTCACCGCTAGATGGCACAGCATGTAACTTTGAGGTTCTGGCACTTAGCCCTTTCTCTTTGTCAATCGTGACTGCAGTGTGTGAGGACGTGACCTCCTTTAGCTCTTGCATAAGGCACATAACAGCTGATAGACATTGAGCAGATATAATGTAGGATACACAGAAGCTGAACATGGCCTTCCCCTCATAAATACCTTTCATGATTTATTCAACTTGTGTATATTTGTGACCTGGAGTAAAATCATTTAAAAGCTACAGCTTGGTTCAAGTGGATATTCATTGTACTGTGTTCTTTCTTTGAATGACATCTTCTCTTCCAGCTTTCTGAATAGAGTTGTTATTAGATAGCTTCCCCCAAGTGAAGCCACAACAATCTAAAAAGAGTACACGTGTCTGTGGAGTACCCAGCCACTTTCACATTAATTCCTCAAGCAAGCTGTTCTGTTGATCAGACTAATTGGAAACCTTGTCATCGTAATGGACAGAGTGCCAGTTATATGTGTGCCTGTGTAAGTAAGTGCTATGGATAGACCATAGTTAAGCTCCAGATTTGGTGATTATGCAAATAAAGAGTCCAACATAGGTCATATATCAGCGTGTGTATATATGAAAATTTTTTTTTTCAGAATGAGCTAAAAAACCAAGGCTGTGAAGATTTTAGGACATTTATAAATAGAAGGTCTTACAGCTGTTTCCAGGATATTTTATATATCCCTTCATTGGAGACAGTGTGAGAAAATAGTTAAGCAATAGTTAATTTAGATAAAATATGAAATAGAGAGTGAAGTGAAGGAATGAAAATAGATGTGAGATATGCAGGGATATTGCATTTGTAGATCCATTATTTAGGCAGCAGAATGGTAGACATATAAGATTCCAATACCTTGTGAGTAAAATCCAATAGTATTTAATGCCAAAAGTCTCAGTCATGGCCCAACACTCAAAAGGAACTCAGCCCCTTTGCCTCTGTGAGGGCCAATGTCTGAAAGGAACTCAGCCACTTTGCCTCCTTGTTTTGCATTTTGTACCCAAACTATTATCTATAATATATTTAACATGTCTAATTTGTTTATCTGCATAACTGTCTCTTTACCTGATCAATTTGGTCCCTCATATGACCTTTCTGTTGTGGAAGTGTGTGGCTTAGTGGTTAGGGTGTCAGCATCATGATCGTAAGATTGTGGTTTCAATTCCTGGATCGGGTGATGCGTTGTGTTCTTGAGCAAAACACTTAATTTCACGTTACTCCAGTCCGCTTAGCTGGCAAAAATGAATAACGCTGCGATGGACTGGTGTCCCATCCAGTTGGGGAACACATACGACATTGAAACCGGTAAACCGGGCCCATGAGCCTGGCTATGCTTTAAAAAGGGCGCATTCATTTTTTATTTATGACCTTTCTTTACCTTGGGGAATCGATCCCCTGTAAAGACTTTGGAGTCTAAGTTTCCATCTTTTGAGCGTTACTATCTTCTATATGGAGAATCTCTGGATCTCATCTGTCAACTATATGTGTGTGTGTGTGTTATATGAAAATATTTTTATATATATATATGCACACATAATATACATACATACACACACACACATACATATGTATGTATGTATGTACATATATACATATATATATATATATATATATATATATACACACACATATATACATAGAAATATATACATACATGCATACACACAAACACATATACATGTCTGTATGTGCGTCTGTACATGTTTTACCATTGTAAATTGATGCTTTGAATGCATCTGTTTTATGCCAAAATGTTGCTATCAATAACTAAAGATCAATAACGTAGAGCCAGACTGAAATAATTACTATGGTTGCTATGCTTGACTATAAAAACATTGATGGTGGTGCTGTAGCATGGCCAGAATCAAATGACTGGAACTTGTAAGAGAAGATAATAGAGTACAATGAGACTGAGGAATTGTAGAAAGTTCTGAACAATGGACTAAACTTCTTATAATATTCTGTTATACTCATCAATGTCCCAAGTTCAAATTCTGCAAGGGAAAGACTTCACTTTCCATCACTCTAAAATCAATAAAATAAGAACTTTAATTCAATGGAGAGGAAGCAATCAATCAATAGATTCCATGACAAATCTTTAGCTTGGCATCATGTAAAAAGTACCCTTGATGATACCACATGAAAAGCACCCTTGGCAGCGCCTTATGAAAAGCACCAGGGCCAGTGCCTTGTAGAATATGCCCAGGCTCATACCATGTAAAGTGCAGTCATGCTGGTGCCACTTAAGAAATGCTTCTACCAATGCCAGATAAAGAAGCACTGGCGCTGGCTTCATGTAAACACCATCCATACCAGTTCCACATAAAGCACCCAGTACACTATAAAGTGATTGGCATTAGGAAGAACGTCCAGCCATAGAAACCATGCCAAAAGAGGTGATATATATGTGTGTATACATACACACACACACACACACACATATATATATATATATATATATATATATATATATA
>NC_068987.1:82078878-82088878 GCF_001194135.2 Octopus bimaculoides
ACACACACACACACACACACACACATTTTTTAACGCTTTCCTGTATCATCATTATTTTGTGTCTGCTTTCCATGTTGGTACATGTTGGATGAGTGTAGAACATCAGAAAAGACCTCTCCAACACATGCCAACTTGGAAAGTGGACATAAAATGATGATGATGAGGAGGAGGATTGTGGTGGTGGTGGTGGTGACAATGATCATGATGCTATAAAAGCATGTTGTAGTCTGCTTGATGCTTTATAAAATACAAAAAAAAAAAAAAAAACTGCCAGAAATATTGCAGAAGACATAAATAAGACCAAGAACAAGAATGTTTTGAGTTATTGCCTGAAAAATACTTAATGATCTTGGTATTTCAGATAACATGCTCTTTTATGAAGGGTTGGGAAAGAAATAATATCCATGTAGGCTGACACATTATCACATGCTTAACATGACAACCAACAAGGATACTTATTTTATCTCTCTCCCATTATCCTAACAGTTGTAAAGGGGTATTTACCCAAAATATCAGGATCTTTATTTTTAAGGCAATGATTCAATTTGTTCCTGTTCTCAGAACTCATATGGCGCCAGACAAATCAAACATGACTTCATTATATAGGGACAGATGTGGCAAGAAGCTTGCTTAGCAATCACATAGTTCTGGGTTCAGTCCTACTGCATGGCCTTGTGAGTAGATTTGGTAGATGGAAACTGAAAGAAGCCCACCATATGTATGTGTATGTGTGTGTGTGTGAATAAATATAAAATCCAAGATAAATATAAGAATTGTAGGAAGAAGGTTAGCTTCAAGCAATCCATAGTAAATATAAAAAAAACAACTTTCAGGGGACAATAGTGGTTTATTGAGACAGAAGGTTGTAGATTTTCTTTCGAAGTATGATAAATTGAAAAGAGTTCTTTATATTTCTCAGTTGCGAACCGTTGGAAAACGAACCTCCACCAACTATTCTGCCTATATGTCTGTGCATACCTTTCAATGCAATGTATACCAGCACCACCACTACTATTACTATTACCACTACCACCACCATCGTTACTACTACTACTACCTCAACAACAACTACTACTACTACTACTACTACTACTACTACTCGTATTTCAGACCAATGGTGCCTGCACATGGTCACATGGAATAATTTAATCCCCTTCCTCAAATTACGTGCAAACAACTTTTGTAAAGAAGACACATTAAATAATGTACTCCTACATATACTATACCCCCAAAATAAACAAAGGAAAAAAGATACTGAATTCCTGTCTTTCATTTAAGTCTCGATCCATTCCTTTTATCACAGACCCTTCTTCCACCATTTCTTCATTTATAGCAACCTTCCTGCTTGTTTAAAACCCTGTCTCTATAATTCTCTGCCTATGTCTTCATAGGAGTATGCACATATTTATGTTAACAAATCGACAATCATGACCTTTCCTTTACATTGTTTTATCTTTTTTCATGCCACATTTTGTATCTTCTCCCTCACCCCTCACCCCTACTTCCTGCACCCAACCCTCCACCATCACTTCCCAACATGCTTCCTGTAATTGCATGAGCATGTTCTAGTCTGTACTGCATGTATGTATAAGCATATATCTCTGTATATACACACACACACACACACACACACACACACATATATGTACATGCATACAGATAGATAGACAGAAAGACAGATAGATAGACAGACAGATAGATAGATAGATACATAGATAGATAGATAGATAGATAGATAGATAGATAGATAGATAGATAGATAGATAGATAGATAGACAGACAGATTGATAGATAAATAGATAGACAAACAGACAGGCAGATAGACAGACAGACAGACAGACAGACAGACAGACAGAGCTTCATCATTCGTTATGTCTCATACTTGACAATGCTTTTACATATACAGGGTGTGTAAGGTATTGGAGGAGATACCTTTTTTGGGTCATTGCTGCATTTTTTGCTAACTCTGTATAATCTTTGTTTCAGAAAAAAATAATGGCAGACCCTCAGCTTACTCAAGAAATGAAGGGTCATGCTGTTATTGTGGTTATAAAGTCTGAGCATAGCAATTTAGAAATATCTCGATTTTTAAAATTTGCCAGATCTTTTGTCTACAAAGTTTGTAAGGAGTTAGAGACCAAAGATGGAAACATATTGTAAGTATTGGAGCATAAAAAGCATTCTAAACACTCTGAAATCATCAGAACATCTGAATTTATCCAGTAAGTTCAACAGACCATTGATTACAATCCCAGAAAGTCCATGAGGTCCATTGCAAAAGATCTCCATGTGTCAGAAGGAACAGTCAGAAATGTTGTCCATGAACACATCAGATATAAGTCTTGTATAATGAGGAAAGGTCAATTTATGTTAGAAAAAGCAAAAGAAAATCACTACATGAGATCTAAAAGGCTCTTAAACAAACTGATAAGTCCAGCAGATTTGATTTGTTTTCTCTCTCTCTCTCTCTCTCTCTCTCTCACACACACACAAATACATGCACACACATAACATTACAGCATCATTCAGACCATCAAATGTTATTATACACTGCTGATCACAGTACGCTTCCAATTCAGTCTTGATTGTGCCATTCTTTTCCATCTTGTCCCACATTGCTTAACTAAATCATCTTCCCATCATCGTGGTGGCCTTCTGTTGTGTGGAAGTAGAACACCCCTATTAGTTGGCTCCTAATGGACTATGCCACAATATAAATGGACACACGCAGAGTCAAGCCAAGACTTGTGCATTGTCAAGGGTTATTACTAATATCTTGAGATGAACGATTTGCGAGGAGATTATTATTATTATCCCATTATATCATACATAGAAAGTGCGATATAACACCTTCCACGTGGATTTTTCTGATCTCTTGGATATCATGAAGCCACTACACAGGTCCTCCCGCTGTCAAAGAACCTTGCAACATATCTGGCTGAGTGGAACTTGAGCTTTTGGTACTCTGTGATCACATCTTGGCAGCTGAAACAATATGACACAGACACACACACACACACACACACACACACACACATGCACACATATACATACAGGTTTGCCCAAATGTCACCGGACAGTAAATCAAAACCATTTAATTCCAAGATTAAAACAAATCATTTTATACGAGACTTCCCTAATAAATAGACAAATGTTGAAAAAGACAAACAAACAAAAAATGGTGATTTTAACTCACAGCATTCAATTATGAAACATTCTTAATTGGAATGAATAAACAAAATTGAATATTAAGCGTTTATGGAATTTTGATTTACTGTCGGGTGACTTTTGGCCAAACCTGTAGATACATGTTGCACCTTGGGTAGGTGCCTTCTTCTATAGCTCCTGACTAACCAAAGCCATGTAGGTGTATCTGCTTGAATGAAACTGAAACTGAAAGAAGCCTGTCATATACGTGTGTGTGTGTGTGTGTGTGTGTGTGTGTGTGTGTGTGTTTGTGCCTCTATGCCTTGACATTACATTATAGCTGCAAGCTACGGTCACCATCATACAGGTGATGTCCTTCATTGCCAATCTTCCTTGAAAACCTGCCTGGTCATGGGGAAATGTTACCTTAATTGGATACAGGTGAGGGTTGGTGACAGGAAGGGCATCCAGCCATAAAAATTCTGCTTCAGCAACTTCCATCTGAAAATTCTATTGAAAAGTGAACTCTAAAACGATGATGAAGATGGTGATGATGAGATGGAAGAGGAGGAAGTGGACGACGACAATGATGACGACAATGATGACGACAACAGTGACGATAATAGTGATGATGATGATGATGATGAGATGGAAGAGGAGGAAGTGGACAACGATGATGATGATGATGATAATGATGACGAGAATGATGACAATAACAATGATGATGACAACAGTGATGATAATAGTGATGATGATGATGATGATGATGATGATGATACATATGTATATAGATATATTACATATACTTTAGCCTGTGAGGGAATTTGCTAAATGAAAACCTGCAGGAAGCTTGTCGTACATCTAAGTGCATGTATGTGTGTATACTGAGAAGGAGATTGAGAGAGTGAAAGAGAGAGAGAGAAAGAGAGAGAGCGAAAGCATCCCTTTGACAATCTGTATTTGAGTACTGTACTCATTGTACTTTGCTGCACAATTGAAAGCATACATACGACTTCCAACAGTTTAAGAGAAGGCCCTTCGTAATGACAAAGTAACAGATAATGAATATTTGCTTAGCTTAAACAAACAATCAGTTCACAGTGGCCTCTTTGAGAAAACAAGGAATAATACGCTGTTAAGTACAAGTGCTGCTGACACTGATAAGACCAATTACCAAACTAAATGAATTTTCAAATGATAAAATGAGGAAGAGACATATGAAGTGAGAGGCTGGAATGTTAGAATAAAAGAGAGAAAAGACAAAAAGAAGAAGTTTTTTTTTATCAATAATGGTTTTTTAATTCATAAGAATTTGTGATTCTTTGAGATTATCTCCAGTTCTAATTCAAGAGTTAATAGCAATTACTGTTAGGTGTTTATTTGTTTATCTTCCCCTTGAAGCGAAGATTATTTCGTTAAACCAAAGAATCTATCATGTACAGTATTCAGTATGCAGCTCTTTAGCATCCAAATTCATGTTATGTACCACTCTTCGTTAATTTTATCTGTTTGTTTTTTGCTCACACACTCACACACATGATGGACTCTTCCATTGAAGACAACATATGAGCATTCAGCTTTTGCCAAGCGACCTGCACAAATGATTTGTTTAAGGTGATCAAATGCTTGTGCCACACATTAGTTCCTTCTCTCCATCAAGTCGACATTGTCTGAATGGGTGCACGGTGTGCCATGCGTCAGGTGTCAAAGTGATCACAGAGCAACATCAGATGAAGTGTTTTGCTCAGGAACACAACATACCACCCAGTCTAGGAATTGAACTCACTATTGCTAGATCATGAGTGCAACACCTTAACCACCCTAAACCTATATATATATATATAAATTTATATAAATAAAGATAAGATCATTATTTAAAATACCGATCATATCAAGATGGCTAGCATGGGAATAAAAACCTCATAGGTAATAATTATTATTAAAATTATAATTAGGGTATCTAAAAGATACCTTCATGCTAGATATAGCAGTCAAAACTTGACTCTAAAACCACATCAAATATTCAAACAGCACTAGGAGAGAAGTTTATTTTGTCTCTTTGTCACAAATAGAATCTCAATCAAATCGAAATTAAAAATGGAAATTGTAGTTGTGGCCGATGGCAGTGCCGCCTCACTGGCTCCTGTGCTGGTGGTATGCAATGAGCACAATTCATGCATGGGTCATTGCCAGTGCTGCCTGACTGGCTCCTGTGCTAGTGGCATGTAAAAAGCACCATTTGAATGTGGCTGATGCTAGTGCCACCTGATTGGCTCCCATGCTGGTGACATGTAAAACGCACCCACTACACTCTTGGAGTGGTTGGTGTTAGGAAGGACATCCAGCTGTAGAAACATTACCAGATCAGATTGGAATCTGGTGCAGCAGTCCTGGCTTGCCAGTCCCCAGTCAAATCGTCCAACCCATGCCAGCATGGAAAATGGACATTAAACGATGATGATGATGATGATGATTGATTTATATATATATATATATAGATGTACTTGCATAGCAAGTGACCTGATCTGAGATCGTGTGCTGGAACGAAAACAATTGCAGCGTGGAAGGTGTTTATAAGCCATTTAAAATAACACACAAAATCTGTTAGATTCACTTCAACATTTAAATTTAATTTGTCAAAATATTTTCGTCGCTTTGAGACCGCGACCTGTTCACTGTTCACTGTTCACTGTGATGCAGCACAGAATTTTCTCAGTGAACAGATCGCGGTCTCAAAGCAACGAAAATATTTTGACAAATTAAATTTAAATGTTGAAGTGAATCTAACGGATTTTGTATGTTATTTTAAATGGCTTATAAACACCTTCCACGCTGCAATTGTTTATATATATATATATATATATATATATATATACATCCACACACACACATATATATATGTATGTATGTTTCATACACAGAATTATTTGCAGTTGAGTGAGATCCTTAATAATAATAACAATAATGCAGCAGATATTGATTGGTCACTTGCTTAACAGAAGTATATCAATCTCTTTGATGTGGCTTCTTTGAGTAAATGGGAAATAATATGCCATTTACAGGAAACAATGTCACTGGCATCGCTGATTAATTGCTGAAATGAGTTTCCACTTGATGAAGCTGCAGAGGGATACACATATACAGAGCAATGAAAAGAGAGTGTATAATTTAAGGAAATGACTATGTGACAGTAATATATTTGTTTCAGAAGGCGGCGAGCTGGCAGAAACGTTAGCTTACTGGGCAAAATGCTTAGTGGTATTTCGTCTGCTGTTATGTTCTGAGTTCAAATTCCACCAAGGTCGACTTTGCCTTTCATCCTTTCGGGGTCGATTAAATAAGTAACAGTTACACACTGGGGTCAATATAATGAACTTAATCCCTTTGTCTGTCCTTGTTTGTCCACTCTGTGTGTAGTCCCTTGTGGGCAATAAAGAAATAAGAAACGTTAGCACACCGGGCAAATTGCTTTGCAGTATTTCATCTGTTTTTACTTTTTGAGTTCAAATTCTGCCGAGATTGACATTGTTTTTCATCCATTCGGGGTTGATAAATTAAGTACCAGTTGCATACTGGGGTTGATCTAATAAACAGGCCCCCTCTCTAAAGTAGAAAACAATATGTTCGTGGAGATAAGGCAATGAGCTGACAAAATCGTTGGCACACCGCGCAAAATGCTTAGAGGTACTTAGTCTGTCTTAATGCTCTGAGTTCAAATTCCGCCGAGGTAGACTTTGCCTTTCATCCTTTCGAGGTAGATAAATTAAGTACCAGTTGTGTACTGGGATTGATCTAATCAACTGGCCCCGCTTCCCAAAAATTTCGGACCTTGTGCCTAGAGAAGAAAAAAATATATTTGTTTCTGTGCTTGTATATTTTTCCCAAACATAAATCCATAAAAAAACTGAAGGACCACTGCAATAAGTGCGTGAATCTGAGGGTGGAATATGTTGAATAATTATCATAATTAACTGATCCTCCTGTATTTTCTTTTACCCAAGGCTAGGAACTCTTCGGCACCCCCCTCAAATATGTATGCCTGTGTGTGTTTGTCTGCATCACAGCTTGACAACAAGTGTTAGTTTGTTTAAGACTTTCTTCATAAATTAGAAGTCTGGCAAAAGAGACAAGCAAAATAAGCAGTAGAGCAGATATAAATAAATAAATAAATGAATAAATGTATAAATAAATGAAAATAAATGAATAAATATAATAAATAAATGAATGAATTGCTAAAATTGTTGATTTGTTTGACTAAATCTTTTGAGGAAGCACCCCAGCATATCGGCAATTCAGCGACTGAAACAAGTCTTAAGATAAAAAAAAAAGGATAAAGATAAGTGTGTAAGTAAGACATAGAGGCAGGGGGAGGGAGAGAGAAAGCGGGGAGGAAGTTTCCTTGAGGAATGCTTTGATTAGTGACATCACATTAAAAGCTAGTTGGATCCAGAGGCAGAAGACAATCTAGAGAACAATCTAGAGAAATATCAAAAGATTCCTATGCCAATTTTATGTTATAGACCTCGTACTTCTAACGTTTGCAGTACAAATATATTATGTTCTCTTCTTAAAACCATTGTTATTCTCCAATGTACCACAAAAGAACAACAATTGTTCATCATTATGGTGCTGAATAAACTTCCCTTTCATTTTATTCAACCAAAAATTGCATACAGTTACACACATATACGAGGGGGTGCTGAAAAGTTCCTGGCTTTAAAGGTATCACGAAAGGTATGGTCAGAGGCCCAACCTTTTGTGTTATTTCATAGGGCTTAGAAAAACTGAAGGACTACTGCAATAAGTGTGTGAATCTGAGAGGGGAATATGTTGGATAAAATCATAACTGATCCTGCTGGATTTTCTTTTACCCAAAGCCAAAAACTTTTCAGCACACCCTTGTACCCTCATGTATGTATGTATACACACACACACACACACACACAAACACACACACACACACACACACACATTTATATGAGTGAGTGTTGTAAAGTCCCTGGCTTTAAGGGTATCATGAAAGGCCTGGCTGGAGGCCCAACCTTCTGTGTTCTTTTACAGGGCTTAGAAAGATTGAAGGACCACTGAAATAAGTGTGTGAATTTGGGACCTCAAGGACCTGCAAGTCCTTTTTTAGATTTAAAGGATGATGAACAAAACAAGATGCTCTCCGTAACAACCTTGCTACTGAGCAAAGTTAACTGTAAATTAAAATGATAAAAAGAACACACACGCACACACACACGTGTGCGTGCATACATACATACATACATAGTCACACACACACACAAATACATGCACATATATATATAGACATATATGCATACACTCATGAATAAATATACACATGCATACATGAATACATACAAACATTCATACCCACATGGATACATACATGACACATACATGTCACATGCATACATGCACACCTCCCTCCCTCCCTCCCTACCTACTTGCCTACCTACCTACATACATACATACATACACTTTTGGCTCGGGAGGTTTGTTAACCAAGTTGTGTACACATATCTACACACTGACATATGTAAGCGCACACATACACACACACAAGCAAATATGAACACAGACACACAGAAACTAACACACGCATACTTACAGAGACACAGACACACACCCATACATACTCACATACTACCCCCTCCCCTCTCACTAATATCATTTTCCTTCTTGTGAAATTCAAAACATGCCCTCTAGAAACATTCATATCATCATATAAGACTTCCATATTTTATCCTTTTCAATTTTTTATCTGTGATATAACTTTATATGTTTTGAATTAATAATTACTGAAATACCTTTTAAACATAAAACTAGCTGCAGTGCAGGTTTTTACAATTTATCCTCAATATTTTTTGAGATATATCTTCATTTTTTCCAAGGAGAATGCAATCTAGTTTTATCAACTTTTTACTTTCATTTCTGGGGAAAGAAGATGGAATCTGAAAGAAAATTTGTGGTACAATTGAATCAGGTGATGCTGATCTTCTACAGATGAAGTAGTTCAAGATTGAGACAAATGGAGATTTGTGGATTGCAGATCTGTCTGTATAATACCAATGGAAGAGAAATATATTAACATATAGGTGCAGGTTTTGGCTGTGTGGTAAGAAGTCTGCTTCCCAACCAGATGGTTCAGGTTCGATCCCACTGCATGTCAGCATGGTCAACTTGGGCAAGTGTTTTTTACTACAGCCTCAAGTTGACCAAAGCTTTGTGAGTGGATTTGGCAGATGGAAACTGAAAGAAGCCTGTCGTGTATATCATCATCATCATCATCGTTTAACGTCCGCTTTCCATGCTAGCATGGGTTGGACGATTTGACTGAGGACTGGTGCAACCGGATGGCTACACCAGGCTCCAATCTAATTTATATATATATATATATATGCATATGTATATGTATGTGTATATATATATATATATATATATATATATATATATATATATATATATATATATATATATATATATATATATATATATGAATAGATGTATGTATATATTATCATCATCATCATCAAAATTGAGACAAATGGAGATTCGTGGATTGCAAATACTTGGAAAGCCTGATGCCAGCCTCCACATGCCGAAACTTGGGATTGAACCATGACATTTGGATCTTCAGTCAAATGCTCTCCCAACTGAGCTATTTCAACTGGCTTATATGTATATATAATGGGCTTCTTTTAATTTACCCTTCCCAAATTGACCTACAGCGTTCAGGGTGGGAAATCCAGATGTAAACTATGTGCTTGTGTTTATGTAATATTATAGGGTGGCAACATTAATGTAGAATGTGACATCTGAGAGCTGTTGATGTTGCATGAAATGT
>NC_068987.1:82089970-82098926 GCF_001194135.2 Octopus bimaculoides
ATATATATATATATATATATATATATATATATATACACATATGTACATGTATACATATATGTAAAACAGAGATAAACCTCTATGTCAATATGTTACTGGTCATTGAGTGCTTTTTCAGATTGTTTTTGTTATTGTGTTGAAATATTTGACACATTGCAGAAAACTCCCAATGCTGTCATTGTGGTTTATTATATTAATCAAAAGAGGAGTTTTTTGTCGCTAAATAGCAATGTGTTTTTTAACAGAGTATTTTTCTGATATGGCAGTAAATGCATAAAGAAATGCAAATAAATTGAACACGGTATGTATTAATAGCTTTTTGTTTCTTGTTGTTTAAAGTGGATTTCTTGAATTGAATATATACTTGTTACAAATGTATTGTTATTGTTGTTATGTAACACTACAAAGAAATAAATATGCAGTGTAAAATGAAGAACTAATTCCTTTTGTGGTTTTTCTTTTTTGTCAATTAGATTCTTTGTGAAAGGACAAAATATAAACATATCGGAAATAAGACCTACCAACTTCCTTCTAAAATATCTAAAACATACGTGGATCAATAAATATTTATTTATTTTTATTAAATGGAAATATGAATGGTTATTTATTGTTGTTTCTTAAGCATTATTCCTCCCTATAGAAATTCACACATAGACTAAGTGCAATCAAAGCGAACCTCTCAAGGTTATATTGATGGAAATATAATTAAATGACTTCTCAATTGATAAAGAACAACCACACTAAAATTCTTAAGTTTGTACATTATTCAAATAATTAGAATATAAATTAGGTGTTCAGCAGAGATTTTCTTTGCAAACAGAAGAGATATACAATTGATTTTAGTTAAGTTACGCTTATAACAACGAAATATTTGACACCACCTAACATGTATTGATGTATATTAAATATCAAGCTTTTCTGATTACTAGATAATATTCTAATAATATAACACTTATTTCCTGTTCATTTGGTGATATATTTTATTGGTGCACAGTTTTAAACATCAAACATACACTAATCATACAATGGCAAATCAATACATTTCTTTATAATTAGAGCCTCACCAACCCAAATCTTTCAGATATTTGAACATAAGACTACATTGTAGCAGTTGCTTCCCCCTTGTGTACCAATCTCCATAAATTACAGTCCAACCTTGACCTTCCCACTGCAAAACATATGCTATTCTATTCTTCTCTGTGATACAAATCTCTCGACTTCTGTCAATAACCTACAATGATGTCCAGTCTATATTTTATATTTTACTTTCCTTAAGAAGTGCCTTGTGGAGGCACATGGCCTAGTGATTAGAGCAGCAGACTCGTGGTCGAGGGATTGTGGGTTCGAATCTCAGACCAGGTGATGCGTGTGTTTATGAGTGAAACGCCAAAGCTCTCTGTGGCTCCGGCAGAAGGTAATGGCAAACTTCTGCTGACTCTTTTGCCACAACTTACTCTCACTCTTTCCTCCTGCATCTTGCAGCTCATCTGTGATGGACCGATGTCCCATCCAGTGAGGGAACCTATACGCCAATGAAACCAGGAAACGAGCCCTTATGAGCCAGGCATGGCTTGAGAAGGAACAAACAACAACAAGAAGTACCTTATCATTTATCTTTTACTTGTTTCAATCATAGGATTCTGGTCGTGCTGGGGCACTGCCTCAAAGGGCTAAGCAAATTGGCCCCAGGACTTGCCAGTACCGCCTGACTGGCCCTCGTGCCAGTGGCACGTAAAAGCACCCACTACACTCTCGGAGTGGTTGGCGTTAGGAAGGGCATCCAGCTGTAGAAACTCTGCCAGATCAGATTGGAGCCTGGTGCAGCCATCTGGTTCGCCAGTCCTCAGTCAAATCGTCCAACCCATGCCAGCATGGAAAGCGGACATTAAACGACGATGATGATGATGATTACTAAGCTCCTAGATATAGTTTAATATGACACATTAGTTCTTGGGTGCCCTTATCAGAACCTGAATGTTAGCAGCAGAGTGGATCCTGTTAAAGGTATCCAAAAACCAGATTAAGGAATTAAAGAAAGTCCCTGAAAAAATATCATGGCGTGTCCTTGGTCATCTGACTAAACTATCAAAAAAGCTACCTTGATTCTATCAGTTCTGGTATTTCTCAGATCTGGTTCTTGCTTGGCTTCACACTTCCCGATTTCTTTCTGCATATTAACAAGTCTCTCACTGTCATAACCTAACAACAAACTTCCTCTGTATATCTGACATTATCTTTCTGTCATTATTAATATCCTTTCAACATGTAAGCAAGACATCTTATACACTCATGTACTATTTCTATCAACAGGTAAGTTGAAAACAGTTTCCAGTGAAGATATGAAAACCTTATCTTTTTTAATAACACAAAAATACACTCAGCTACACAATAGAACTCCACAGTTTTACGCTACAAACTTTACATCGTTTATTCCTCCCAATCTCTGATGTTCTTTCATAGTAACAAGTTATTTATAATGTATCTAGAACTGCATTCCAAATGCTAGGTTTCCCCTTCAGAGACAGAAACTACAAAAGATTTAAGCAGTTACTGAACCTAATCAAAGCACAGCTGCATCCCACATTAACAGAACTGCTTACATGTCAGGGACACCGATACTCTTAAACACATGCAAAATACAAACAGTCTGACCTTCACTCGCTAGAAGCTATGACTGCCAGTCTTCCTTCTCTTTCTCTTTTATCATTGTCTGAGACAAGCTAATAAAATTAAACTGTTGGTGCTGCTCAGTGACCTTAGACTAACTAATAAAAATGTCAGTCTACAGATCTCAACTCATATATATGCATGTGTATGTGTGAGTGTGTGTATGTGTGTGTTTGTGTGTGAGTGTGGGTGTGTGTATGTGATTGTATGCATGCGTGTGATTGTGTGTGTATGTGTGTGTGTGTGCATGTGTGTGCTTGTCGTGTAGAAGTTAACTGACTATAATGTCAATATACATTAAATTCATTTTGCTAGAATATTTTTTGGAGAATTTGGTATTATTGACTTCATCTATCGGATTACTATTTTCTATGAAAGATTTTGATAAGTTAAATTCACTGTCTGTCATCATGTGACCATTCTAACATGATATTTATCTGTACAATATTTACATATATACAAACATGTCAGAAGTAAATAGACACCCCATAAAACATTGTTTTGTGTTTATTATAGCTTATAAAGGTTTATATTTTTTATTAATTGACATTTTGATGTTTCAGGTTCTATATGTGACTGTTTACTCATGTCACATACAATAGAAGCCTTGGAACTGTCTGAATTTCAAAGAGGCCATATTGTGGATCAATCTGAAGGTGGACATAGTCAGTGTAAAATTGCAGAAAACCTTGGGATCCCACTTTCTACAGTTAACAAAGTGATTGTGCAATTCACCAGAGAGGGGATAGAGTCCACATCACCTTGCTCAGTTTGACCAGGGCTCTCTGACAAGACCCTTCTCTTTGTTAAGAGAAGTGTGGAGGACAATCCTCGTTGCAAGGCATCTGACATAGCAGAGTACGTTGATGTCAGTCCCAGAACACTTGTCAGGTATCTGCATTAATTTGGGTCACTATGACAGAGCAGCAAGAAGGAAGCCACTTCTTTGACCAGCCAATGTCAAGTGGAGAAAAGACTGGGGCCAGTGAGATGGTGGAGAGGCCACTAACATTTTGGGACACTGTCACATTCTCCAATGAGTCCAGATTTGCTGTATTTTCTGACAGCGATCAAGTGTGGGTCTGGAGACTCTGTGATCAAGAATTTGACATGAAAAGATTGCAACCAACAATGAAACATGGCAGCTATTCTGTGATGGTCTGGAGAGCAATTTGGAGCAATAGTCAGAGCTGGTGGAGTGTGAGGGAAACATAAATTCAGATAAATGTGTGACCATATTGTAGAAAGGACTCCTTCCAATCTTCTCCAGTGGTGAAATGATTAAAGAAGATTCTTTATTTATGGAAGATGGGGCTCTTTGTCACATGGCTAAAATGACCCAAGATTTGTTGGATGAGAATGGCATTAAAAAGCTTCCATGGCCAAGCCAGTCTCCAGATATGGACCCTACTGAATAGCTCTGGGGCATAATGGACAGGACACTTCATAAAAAGAACAAGAAAGCATCTTCAAAGCTAGATCTTTTAAGATTACTGTATGAAACTTGGCAATAAATTTCCCAAGAGAATATTCATCATCTGATCAGTAACAAGGATTCTTGCATTGTAAAATGCAAAGGGCATGTCTATTAAATATCAATATCAAATATTCACATTATAACAATTAATAAATAATTTAAATGTATAATTTTAGATTTAAATAAATTGTAACGATTATAAGGGTGTCTATATATATATATATATATATATATATATATATATATATATATATGCATACATATATATATTTAACATGTCTTTCATGCTATCATGGGTTAGATAGTATGATAGCAGTTGGCTAGCCATATGTCTGTACTAAGCTTCGATGACTGCTTTCGCATAGTTCATATAGCTGTGTGTGTGCATGTATTCTTTCTTTCTTTTACTTGTTTCAGTCATTTGACTGAGGCCATGCTGGAGCACCGCCATAAAGGATTTTCGTCGAAGAAATCGAACCCAGGACTTATTCTTTGTAAGCCTAGTACTTATTCTATCGGTCTATTTAGCCAAACAGCTAAGTTACAGTTACGTAAACACTCTAGCATCGGTTGTCAAGTGATGATGGTGGGTAGAAAAAGAGACACACATAAATAGATATATATATATATATATATATATACATATATATATATATATGCAACAGGATTCTTTCAGTTTCCATCTACCAAATCCACTAGCAATACTTTGGTCGGCCCACAGCTATAGTGGAAGTCACTTGCTCAAGGTGCAATGAAGTGGGACTGAACCTAAAACTAAGTGATTGCAAAGCAAGTTTCTTAACCACAAAGCCACGTCTGCACCTAGAATTTGAATAAAAATTCAATCTGTTCTCAATAAAGTACATTGTTTCAGACACAAGAGAGTACAAAACCTTGAAATAAGAGAAAATTCTTCATCCAGATATAAGCTTATTTAGTTTTAAAATCCTCATGACATCATTATTTTTGGAAAGAATTGGGAAGTTCTTTTCTATATAGGTGCAGGGATGGTTGTGTGGGAAGAAGCTTTCTTCCCAATGAAATGGTCCTGAGTTCAGTCCCTCTGCAAGGCACCTTAGGCAAGTGTCTTCTATTATAGCCATGGACTGACCAAAGTCCTGTGAGTCGGTCTAGTTGACAGAAACTGAAAGAAAACTGATGTGTGTATGTATTTATCATCATTATCATCATTTAACGTTTGTTGTCCATGCTGGTATGGGTTGGTGGTTTGACCAGGGCTGGCAAGTTGAAAGGCTGCACCAGACTCCAGTCTGATTTGGCATGGTTACTATGGCTGGATGCCCTTCCTAACGCCATATATATATATATATATATATACACACACACAAACATACATACATACATGTGTGTGTGTGCATGTGTGTATGTGTCTCAGTCTTAGGTTGTTTACACCCCTGTAACTTATCAGTTTATCAAAAGGGAGCTGATATAATAATTACCACCTTAAAAAAAAAAAAGCAAGTACCAGGGTTGATTCATTTGACTAGAAATTCTTCAGGGTGGTGCCCCAGCATGGCCACAGTCTAATAACTGAAACAAGTAAACAAGCTGAACAAAGATATGTTCTACCGTTTATGAAGAGAATGTCATCCTTAACACAATCCATTGCATTATTGTTGTCACATTTAAAAAAAAAAATCCCTTTACCATTATTTCATTTTCCATGCATTTGTCATCCATCTGTACACCTGAAGATATGTTGCTGTTTTCTTTTGCAAAAGCTTTTGCATTTCAAAAAGTGATAACACCCTGATGTATGACATCTAAAATCTTTCAAATTATTATAACCTGCAATCTTCTTTGCTTTAAAAACGATCAGACTCATAGAAACAAAAGCTCCTTGCTTTCTTTGATCTGCAACCCAATCATAAAACTAATTTTCAAGATCCTGCAATTTTGCTTTTCTTCCTTCAGAAATTACTTTTATCACCTTAAATCATTTTCAATTCTTCTTCATGATTGCGTCAAGAATGAATTATTTTCTCCATTAGTGGAGGCCAGAATACCCTTTTGCTGCTCATTTTCCTTGATCTTTTGCATTATTTATCACATTCAATTTGAACTTAGATGTGTATGACAGTTTTTTACTTTAGATACCATAAAGGGTGTCAAAAATCTGATGGAAAACAATGTAGTTAAGCCTAAAAGTCAATTCTTTTGTACCTCACTTAACAGCTGTAACTGTATCCATTTATTCTTTTATTCTTTTATGCTTCATCCCTAAGGTTGTGGCCATGCTGAAGCTTTGCTAACATCTTTTATCCATAATCCTTCCATTTTGTTTTTGTTGCTTATCTTGTTATGGTTTTACAAATTAGTAATGTTAATAGCAACAGTTTTTAGAATATATCAATATAAAATTAAATAAAAGTTTGATAAAGCTATAACATGCGATATTAATTAGAAGGGATGTTTCCTTGATGTTTCTTGACAATAACTTTCCTTAAATCTCAAGAATTTTTCTTAGGATTCTTGCAGAATACAGGATGGCACTTTTCTGCAGGTGACAATGTGAGTCTAAATTCCAATACCATGCAGTCTCTTAGGTAGCATTTTGGGTATTGTGCCAAGTGCACCAATTATCATAGAAACAATAGCCATCTTTGTCTTCCACAAACTCGTCAACTCTCTGGTGAGGTCCCAATATTTCTCTCGTATTAAAATTTCTTTGGCATTCTTTTCTACTCTAGGCACAGGCCTAAATTTTTTGGGGGAGGGGGGGCCAGTCGATTAGATCAACCCCGGTAGGCAACTGGTACTTAATTTATTGACCCCCAAAAGGATGAAAGGCAAAGTTGACCTTGACAGAATTTGAACTCAGAATGTAGCAGCAGACAAAATATCGCTAGGCATTTCACCTGTCAGTTCACCGCCTTGATAATAATAATAATAATAATAATAATAATAATAATAATAATAATAATAATAATAATACCGAATAGAGATTTGATTAAGCAAACTGAAATGGAAGGATACAAATATCTTGGTGTACTAGAGTGCAATGAGATAATGGAAAATGAAATGAAAGAGCAACTGAGGATGGAGTATTTCTGAAGACTGAGGTTGGTATTGCGTTCAAAACTGACTGGATGGAAAAAAATCCAAGCAGTTAATATGTGGGTGATAGCATTACTTCAGTATGGAGCAGGAATTATAAAATGGCAACAGAGAGAAATGAAGAAAATGGATACCAAAACTAGAAAAATTTAACAATACATGAAGCCTTCCATCTTAAGAGTGACACTGGTAGGCAGTACTTGTCCAGAAGAAAGGATGGGAGAGGTTTGATCAGTTGCCAGGACTGTATCGTAGCAGGGGAAAACATCCTAGGGTGGTATATAAAAGATGCTGTGGGCCACTGCTGAAACACATGAAGAAGGTTGGCATCATCAAAATTGAAAATTGTGTAACTCTAAAGAAAAATTTAAACAAGGAATGGACAAATAAAAAGAAAAAGCATGGAAGGAAAAAGAAATGTATGGTCAGTTTGCAAGAAATGCAAACGCCAAGACAGATACAGAGGACCGGTGGCTATGGATGAGGAGGAGTGATCTGGAGATAGAGACAGAAGCCCTCATATGCGCAGCTCAGGAACAAGCATTAAGGACCAATTAAATGAAGTGCAGAATAGACAACACCACTGATAGTGACAAATGCAGAATGTGTGTTGAGAGGGGTGAAACGGTATGGCACATCGTTAGCGAATGTCCAAAATTGGCACAACGCAAATACAAATGACACCATGCATGCATGTATGTATGTATGTATGTATGTATGTATGTATGTATGTATGTATGTATGTATGTATGAGTTTGTGCCTGCTTGTTTTGTCATTGCATGGTAGGTGTAAATGCTATACAAGTGGTATCACTCATTTTCTATCTTCTATGGAAACTTCTCTGGCCATGGGGAAGCTATTACACAGGTGAGGGTTGACAATAAGAAAGATATCCAGTTATAGAAAATCTGCCCCAATGAATTCTTGTTTCCCCTGTGCAAGCATGGAATTTGGTAAAGTGGATGTTAAAATGACAATGACAACAGCAATGAAGCTGATCAGGAGGATGATGGTGATGTGAATAACACTGATGATGGTGGTGGTGGTGATGATGATGATGAGAATAATGATGATGATGGTGGTGGTAATGATGGTGGTGATGGTGATGATGTGTTGCTGATGGTGTTGATGATGGTGATGGTGATGATGATTGTGATCATGATAAAAATGGTAGTGGTGGTGGTGGTGGTGGTGATGGTGTTGTTGTTGTTGGCAGTGGAGGTGGCGGTAGCAGTGGTGATAACGGTGGTAATGATGATGATGATGATGATGATGATGATGAACCGTTTTCACTTACATTGATAATGCTCATGGGAAAATCATGAATATCACACTTCCTCTTCAGTAGAATAACAGCCATGTTTATATTACACAACATCTATGTTTCCAATGGACAAATAAGAACTTACCCACAGTTAATGACAAAGATAATTAATACAGCTTTTAAAAATATTTGTTATAGTTTACATTACTTTATTGCTTTTAAAATACGTTGTTGAGTTAATTAATTATAATTGTAAACCTGCCTTAAGCCAATTATACATCACTGTGAAAATAAACTACTAGTCATTAACTTGAGAAATATTAAATAAGATTTCTATCTCTCCACTTACCTGTCTATCTGTCTATCTGTCTGTCAATCTGTCCATGCTGATCTATCTGTCTGTCTGTTTCTCTCTCTCTCTCTCTCTCTCTCTCTCTCTCTCTCTCTCTCTCTCTCTCTCTCTCTCTCT
>NC_068987.1:82098978-82100873 GCF_001194135.2 Octopus bimaculoides
CTATCTATCTATCTATCTATTTATCTATTTATCTATCTATCTATTTAGCTAGCAAGCTATCTGTCAATCTGTCTATGGGGATCTATCACTATATCTGTCTATCTGTCTGTCCATCCATTCATCCATCCATCCATTCATCCATCCATCCATCCATCCATCCATCCATCTAGCTAGCTAGCAAGCTATCTGTCTGTCAGTCTGTTTATGGGGATCTATCACTATATCTATCTATCTATCTATCTATCTATCTATTTGTTTCAGTCATTTGACTGCGGCTATGCTGGAGCACCACCTCTAGTCAAACACAATGATGCTAGGACTTATTCTTTGTAAGCCCAGTACTTATTCTATCAGTCTGTTTTGCTGAACCGCTGAGTTACACACCTACACCATAAACACACCTGCACCGGTTGTCAAGCAATGGTGGGATAACATAACAAACACAGACACACAAATACATATATACATACATGTATACACACACACACACACACACACACACACACACACACATATATATATATATATATACATGATGAGCTTCTTTCAGTTTCCGTCTACCAAATCCACTCACAAGGCTCTGGTCAGCCCGAGGCTATAGCAGAAGAGAAGATATCATGCAGTTGGACTGAACCCGGCTTTGGAATAGCTTTTACAACTGGAAGCCCTTCCAAGTGCCAACCACTTTACAGAGTGGACTGAATTCATCTTTTTACATGGCACCAGCATTGGTGAGGTCACCAAGTAACTTGCAAGACAAAGATTCATGCCTCCCATACCTTCAATGCCACAAATGTTTTAGTTTTAACTCATGGTTTCAGATGGCACTACTTGCCACGCAAGTACACCTCCAAAATTTAAAACTGTAAACCTTAAAGAATTCTGATGCTAGTAAAACAGGATATAAGGAAACATACTGTCCTCTGGATCCTATCCATATTTTGTTGCATTTATTAGTTACACTTCCAAAATTGCCTTAATCAATTTTATATTTATTATACAGAACTGTTGCAACAGACTTTTTGACAAACCTATTCTTATCTTAATTATCAAAACTAACGAATATAATTATAGAAAACTGAGAAACATTTCCCAAAGGAAACTTCAAAAGATTAAAATTATATGTTACTGCCTAGTTACCAATTGCGAGAATTATGTTTGAAATTAATGGTGTTGTATAATTTTTGAATGTCTTTTATTGTTCTATTATCACAAATAATATTTCATTGTGTTCGAGTCGAAGCTTTATAAGCTCTTCAGAATTATATTGTAACTGTCAATGATAAAATTCCTAGTTGCTTAGTTACAGTCTGAATACTGTTCAGGAATTTGGACCATAGATTTGCAGTATTTGAACTTGTTGGGTACAATTATTGACAGCTGCTGCAGTTACCATGACCCACAGTTCCATCTTTGCCTCCTTTTTGGATTATTATCAAACAAAAAAACTATTTTAATACTAATAATAAATGTAATAAAAATGCTTTTCATTTTTATGGCTTCGAATACCTCCTTAACAATGTAGCTCACGACGATGATGAGGATGATGATGATGGCGGTGTTGTTTTTGTTGTTGTTGGTGGTGATGGTGGTGGTGGTGAAAGTGCTGGTGGTGTTGATAGTGACAACAGCAGCAACAACAGATTATCAATGATATGGATAAAAGGAACAGTGAAGAGGATGAGAAGGAGGAGGAGGAGGAGGAGGAGAAGAAAGATGTAACAGAAATAAGGGAATGAGCAATGGAGCAGGAAAAGGGGAATTGTAGGATCATGATGATATGAAGAAGAAGAAAAAAAAAAAACCTTTCAGAAATGCTGACAAGGGAGAACTGCAGAAGAAAAGGAACAATATACATATACATATGTTTGTGTGTATATATATATATATATATA
>NC_068987.1:82102901-82110287 GCF_001194135.2 Octopus bimaculoides
TATATATATATATATATATATATATGTATATATACATATATTATACTATTGTTCATAACATATTTTTATGTGTTCCGGTTGGATACACTTGATGTCATTTGATTATTCATTATGACAAAATGGCAGTTATGCGAAAAACAGGTTAAATGTTTCTCAAAGACTATCACTAATATTTGAAGAGATTAATGTTAGTCTGCATAAATAGGTCTCAGTCAAAATTTCCAACCAGAATATTTTAAATTGTTCAGTCAACCAGATTACCCAAGCTCATTGAATAAGTTTGTAAGTGGTTGAATATTCCAGAGACATAAGTATGTGTACCTGTAATCAATGTGACACAATGTGACAATGCTCGACCTTTGATTGATAGATTTAATCAATCTGATGAGATTCTATTCGGTTTCAATCTTGTTAATTTTATTCACAAGCCATGAATTGCCCTGAGGCAATAGAAAATGAAACATTCCTACACAGCTATGTACTCCTACCTGACTTTGTTTTCTCATAGAATCCAGAAAAATGAATACCTTTTTGTAGAATTTATTAGTTATGCTTCAGATGATGCAGATTCCAATAATATAAGAATTTGCTGGGAAAATTTTTCCAAAGTTGGGCAGAGGAGTGTTGATACTTCACAAAAGTTGGCTTTGTTTCCTCATGACTTTCAGAAAAATGGGTATTTGTTTTAATGAAATTTTCAGGAAATACCTTTCAGAGTGTGTCGATTATGATTCTATTGGAATTTGGTTTGTAAAACAGTTGGTGGATTTGCACACTTACTTACCAACACATCACTTTTTTTCTAAAATTTAAAGTTTCATTTTATGATGTGTCAGTATGTATGTGTACAAGCCCTAAAAAATTATTTTCATATTAAATTCTAATATAATTGTAATATACACCATTTGGAAAGTATTTGTAGAAAATTTCATTAAAAAATATCAATTTTGCAGAAAGTTATGAGGAAACAAAAACAACATGTGTGAATTTTCAGAAACTCCTTTCCCAACCCTTGTAAAAACTGTTTTGCAACAAATTCCAATATAATCGGAATTTATACCATATGAAGCATATTTATAGAGAATTTCATTAAAAAATATTTGTTTTCCTGGAAATCATGTGGAAGTAAATTCAGTGTATGTATGCTGAAAATGAAATTAACCAATGATACCAAGCAATGGGATTGCACTTGAAACAAATATACCACTTTTGTTTATTAATCTTCCTTTAATTTGATGGTATTCCCTGGTTCATCTTTAACACCTCTGTCCTTCTCTTCCATGTGGGGTAGCCATAAATCTCCCCTACAACAAAACATCTATTCCTGTCCCTCTGTGAAGCTGCATGGCTCAGTGATTAGAGCATCAGACTCACCATCATGAGGTAGTGAGTTCGATTTCCAGGCTGTATGTTGTGTTCTTGAGCAAGACATTTTATTCCACGTTGCTCCAGTTCACTCAGCTGTAGAAATGACTTGCGACATCATTGGTGCCAAGCTGTATCGGCCCCTTTGCCTTTCCCTTGGAAAATACTGGTGGTGAGGACAGCGGAGGCTGGCATGCATGGGCAACTGCTGGTCTCCCATAACCAAACTTGCCCAGACTTGTACCTGGCAAAGGAACTTTCTAGGTGCAATCCCATGGCCATCCATGACCGAAGGGGGTCTTTACCCTTTACTATTTATCCTGTCCCTCTATCATGCTTTAACTTCTCATTACCTGCCATAAAGCCAACTCCCTCAAAGCTATTTCCCTCCTCGGTTGAGTGATATTTATTACCTTGTGAGTTACGTGATAATCTCACTGCTGCAGCTGGTACCATGTGAAAAAAAAAAAACACCCAGTGCATTCTGTAAAGTGGCTGGTGTTAGGAAGGGCATCCAGCTGTAGAAACCATGCCAGACACTGGAGCTTGATGCAGCTCTTCAGCCTGTTACTCATGTTGAAATAGTCAATCCATGCCAGCAGGGGAGATGGTCATTAAACAATGATAATGATGATGATGATGAGAGTGACAGTGACGATGATGATGATGATGATGACGATCAGCCATATCAAACTTACATGTTTGAAGAGATTAATGGTAGTTTGCATAAGCAAGAGTTAATTCAGTGATCTTGTTTAATGAACCACAGTATGAAATATTTAAGGCATTAATGACTCTGTTTTAACTAAAATGGTTATATTGTTGCCAAGATCTCAACTAAAGAACTTTACCCCATTGAATGAATAATATTTTCTCCATTTACCATCACTGCTTCTATCCTTAATGTTCTCTTGTTCAAAGTCCGTCTTTCAATACAATGAATGATTCTGTACAAAATGTGAAATATTTCTTCTCACAACATGGTAACAAGCTTCACTTTCTGCTTTTTAATGAATATAATTCCGCCTTTGTTTACAAATGAATTTTAATTGCTTGTTTTATACATATGATGTCGTACAGTGTGTCCCAGCAACCTAAATAATAATAATAATAACAATAACGACAACAATAATAATGATGATGGTGGTGGTGGTGATAAATGCCCTGATGCAATACCAGGCAGTGGTTCTCATGGCTTCTGATCTTAACTGATTGGAAGTGTTATAATGTTCGTTGTTTTGTTTTGGTGTAAAAGATGAGCTACAGCAAATATTCTGCTCAATAAAACAGATTTCCTTGTTAGTTGTTTGACCTTAACCAGTTGAGCATGTCCCTTGGTGGCTGACGATATGTGCATCTCTGATCACGAGCAGAAGTAGTGGGGGAGATTCATAGCCATGTGTTGAGATGAATTTTTTTTTGGGGGGGGGGTTGAATAATTCACCTCTGAAAACATAGGTGTTTCGTTCAACATCCTTAAACAAATCCTATTCAGGGACCTTTTGAGTTGAATGGGCTACTCAACTTGAAGAAAATTCTAACTGGGTCCCACCTGCAAGGTCATGCACTGTTCATCTTGATATGAGATCACCATGTCATGCACATATGGTTGTGATGCAGGTGCTCCTGGTGTACCCCTATCAGACAGGTAGTCATGATGGGTATATTGGGCTTTGTGTATTTGTACCCAGCATCACTTTGATGGCATGCACTGCTCTCTCGCTCAATGGCATTCTTCTTTTAATTTTGACTCTATATCTTCTGGAGGAATTATCTCAAACCTTTATATATCAATAATAATAATAATAATAATAATAATAATCCTTTTTTCTATTAACACAAAGCCTGAAATTTTGGAGATGGGACTAGTCAATTATATTGTCCCCAGTGTTTCACTGGTACTCAATGTATCGACCCGAAAAGGATGAAAGGCAAAGTCAACCTCGGTGGAATTTGAACTAATAATAATATGATATGTAACCAAGAATATCAATTGACATTACCAGAATGATGAGTTTTATAAAATTAGGAAGTACAATGGTGACTTATTTGATTAACAAGACCATAGAAAAATATTAAATATTCAATGAGTTATTTAGACTTCAACCTTCAAATTGTTCATTTAATTAAATGGAACACCTAAGGAAAAAAAAAAAATTAATCATGGCTTAGAAAACAGTTTTTCATTTTTTCAAGAACTTGTATTGTACCTTGACATAGACTATTAATTATCTTCAGAAAGAACTGTATTTGCAATATCTAATAGATTGTGACCTGGTCTTTTGGACTATGAATATTGAGCTATATTTTATTTAGAGCAATTCAATGTCTACATGTCCAGTCACCAACCATTTTCAAAGAATAATTTATAGTATTAGACAAACTACAGACTTTCATTCAGATTTATTAGCTGCCTGGATATCCATTAACAAATCAGATGGTACAGCAGACAGTTAAATCATTCCCATGGGCATTTGAGCAGTCTTTAAATAATTTTATATTTAGATAGATAAATGTTTTATTTGACTATCAAATATATTACATTTGTAATTATATATTTTACAGTAATGGAGAGTTTAATATAATTTAGTTGCGTATATGTCCATTCGATGAAATAAAAGAGTGAAATAGCAAAATGAATAAGTTATTGGATTGCCTTTTCATATGTCATGGAAAATAACATATGAAAAATTATGTCTGTCAGAGGCTAACAGACTCATAAGGCCAGAGCTTTTGCTGGTTTCTGTGGCTTAAAAGCAGCAAAGAAAATGTTGCTTGTGTCAAGGGTCACCAATGTCACTTAATTTTTGGCAGTGCCATAGCTGAGTTGCTATCACAGTTGCTCCTGTTCAGGATGTTAGTCAGTTGTGAATTTTCCATGTACTATTGTTTTGTTAAATTTTCCATTTGTTTTGTTCTTTATATATTTATATAGAGAGAGAGAGAAAGAGAGAGGTGGGGAGAAGCAGACAGACAGATTTTATTCAGTGCTGAATTTGTCTACTAATTACTGCTCAGTGTTTCACATTCTCAATCATCAGAAGAATGGTTACAGGTTTATTTGAATGCCATTTATTTATGACTTGTTCCAGGATAAATCTAGCAAATTCTATTCACAGGACATTTGTCAATCTGATGCTGTTGTTGAAGATACTTGTTTCACTTCCACGCAGTGGGATTGAAACAGGAATCATATGTTCCGGATGCAAACTTCTTAACTACACACTCACTACCATGCTTATTTTTATGTTTAAACAGTGCACCATTAACCCTCTCAGACCTGTGTCTATCTTTACCCTCCACCTGGGTTCCTGAGCAAAAAAAAAAATAAATAGTTGCAAATACAGGTCAAGAGTAAGGATTGCAGGCAAATTAAGGGACAGAATCACAAACAAACTCTGGAGGATAACTGTAATAGGCCTGTCTCTCAACTACCGTATTTGTTCACCTGAATCGCTACTTTCTTCATCTCTTTCACCAGTTTGATTCTCCAAATCACTCTCATTGCCAGCATAAGTGTAAATTCTTTGTCTGAAGAATAAATATCATTAATAATTTCCTCAACTGTCAAAAGTCTAAGCCTCGCTCTTTTACAAGACAAAGTGCTAGATTTGTCACGCACTTGTTTCATTGCAAAATTAGATTTGCTTTTCAATTAAAAACAAAAGTAAACAACAGTTATGAGGAACACCATTGACGATTAGTCATAAACATACTTGACTACAGAGCTACAATGTGATCGGTTGTCCTATTTTAGTAGTTTATCTTCTGTATCTACATATGTTGTTTATTACCTCTTTACTAGGGATCCAGCAGAGATGATGTTTAAACAGAGATGATGTTTAAATTTCTGCTATAGCAGAAACATGGCATGACAGGGTTAATTACAAAAATGACCATTTTTATCACTACTGTTGGACCACTTTGCTACATTTGGGAATAAGGTTTAAATGGTTTATGAAACCTTAATGTCAGGGGTGACTGCATTTAGTGTTTTACTGTTTGTTTAAGAGACTAAGTGTTTAAGAAGCTCACTTCACAACCATGTAAATTTAGATTTAGTTCCACTGTGAGGTATTTATGCAAGTGTTTTCTGCTTTGGTCCCTGGCCAACTAACCAATGTCTTGTGAATAAATTTGGTATATAGAAACAGTAAGGAAGCCTATTGTTTATAAAAAGAAACTGATGCTCCATCGGTTATGATAATGAGGGTTCTGGTTGATCTAATCAATGGAACAGTCTGCTCATAAAATCAATGTTCAAGTGACTGAGCATTCCACAGACATGGGTACTCTCAATGTAGTTCTTAGGGAGATTCAGTGTGACACTGAATGTGACAAGGCTGGCCCTTTGAAATGCAGGTACTACTCATTTTTGCCAGCTGAATGGACTGGAGCAATGTGAGAGAAAGTAACTTGCTCAAGGATGTAATGTTCTGCTGGGGAATTGAACTCACAACGTTATGACTGTAAGACAACTACCCTAACTATTAAGCTGTGAGCCTCCATTTTTTTCATTCAAAATCGTTGAGCCTTCTATAGACACCTGTACCCTTAACACAGTTCTCAGGGAGATTCAGTGTGACACAGAATGTGACAAGGCCAGCCCTTTGAAATACAGGTACAACTCTCATCTTTGCCAGTTGAGTGGACTGGAGCAATGTGAAATAAAGTGTCTTGCTCAAGGTTACAATGCATTGTCAAGAATCGAACACATAACCTTACAATCACAAGCTGAATACTTTCATCACTTAAATACACACCTTCACTATTCTTTGTGTGTGTGTGTGTGTGTGTGTGCATGCGTATCTTTGTGCTTGTGTTTGGCCACCCCCACCACTTGACAACCAGTGATGGTTTGTTTACATCCTGTGTCTTAGTAGTTTGGTAAAAGAGAATGATAAAATATGTATCAGATTTAAAAAAAAGTAAGTACTGGGATCAATTTGTTTCATTAAACCCTTCAAGGCAGCACCTCAGCATGGCTGCAATCCAATGACCGAGACAGCTAAAGGAATATCAGGACATTTGGATTCTATAGTACACAATGGACCTTAAAGTTCTCTGTATTAAGAATGGTACTACAATGATTAGCTCAAATTCCCCTAATTGTAAATAAATTCCAATAATTTGTGGCAGGACAATATCTTAAAAGCTGTGGGATAGAATGAACTAATTTCCCATCATTCAAGAAATTCTGAAAAGGAAATTTGGTTGGATCGGTCACCACTCTAAGGAGACCTCTAAGCAGCATTTCAAGACCAGTGTTAGACTGGCAACCTGTAGGAGAGAGGAAAGTGGGACAACCTAAGAAGACCTAGAAAAGATGTGTGGAGGATGAAGTGAAAGTAATCAGTCTCTCTCGGTTGGTCTGAAATCAAGTAAATGGCCCAAGGTTACATCTATTGACAGGAAATAGTCATGGTCCTATGCTCCTTACAGAGTTATGTGGAATAACTAACTAACTATGCCCACGAAAGGGTTAAATTAGTCAGGACAAGAGTCAAAAGGAAGAGTAAGTACGGTTAGGTAGCTTTTTAATCGCTACAAATGTTTCGATACATACAGATCCCCATATATTGCAGTTCATGTCGAACATGATAAGACACTCATACTGAACGAAATGAAACTGTCAGCGTTTGCTAGTTTCAAAGAAGAAGCCATGGATGTTGTAGCATGGAAATCTAGATTTACTTACGGAGACAGCAGCTGAGTGTCACCTGAGGAGATACATATAGATCTTCTTGTACAGGTAAATCGTTAAATAATTTAATTTAAACTTAACTTTAAATCCTGTGTATACGAGGATCTGTATATGTATCGAAACATTTGTAGCGATTAAAAAGCTGCCTAACCGTACTTACTCTTCCTTTTGACTCTTCTACTTTTTACTTTCACTCACAAGAAATACCTAAGACTAGAATCGGTAGCATACCATAAGAATACTACAGGCTATTTGGGAATTCTAAGAGTGAAGGAGCTCTATTTGTACTCTTATATGTTCTTAACAGAACACACCTC
>NC_068987.1:82110424-82113347 GCF_001194135.2 Octopus bimaculoides
TATATATAAATATATATATAAATATACATAAAAAAATAATATATATATATATATGTAAATATATATAAAAAAATATATATATAAATATATGTAAATATATATAAATATATATAAATATATATATATATATATAAAGGAGAATGTACGAAAAAAAAAACAACAGACGAGGACAGGTGGTGTAAGCAATAAAAGATGTATTAGTATGACGCTCGGGAATGCGGAAAGTCTTTAACGTTTCGAGCTACGCTCTTCAACTGAAAGATTACGGAGAAAACAAGGAGAAAAACACGGAGAAAAAAAATTGAATGGTTGTAGGTCGACGATGTATATATGAATATCATCTTATAAAAACATTTGGTATTATTGATAAATGTAAAATCTCTTCATTCTACAGAATCAGATTTATTAAACAAAGTCAATAAAGAATGAAGTGCTTGATTAAATCAAATATCACAAGTATCATATTTATAAGACAGAAATAGCACCACTTCCTGATATTTAAGGCAAAGGTTATTCAACAGAGAAACATGAAATATAAGTCATTAGATCTGACCTTCATATTGTACAATCAGTGTTGAAAGATAAACATTTTAATAAGAAGATCTGGCCATTTAAAAAAATAAAAATTTTCCAAGATAAAAATCTCTGAAGTAAAATGTATTTAAATGTACAGCAGCTAAAAGTAATAGATTTCACCCTAGATAATTCACAGGTGCTGATATCACATGATCTCCAAATATCTTCATATCGGGATCAATCTTCTGTGACAAAGGGAATTACTTTCGCTCTTTTATAACCCTTAGGTGATATCAGCACAGCAATAAATTTTGTGTGGGCAGGAAAACTTGTGTACAACATTAATAAATAGATTCTTAAACTGTCCTCTGATGTTCATTGGTTTCCTGTATCCTCTTTTCTTCAAATATACAGTGGTATATTCTGGGAGATATGAGTAGTATGTGATGATACCATCTTTAATCTGTTTCTTGTGTTGTGATATATTGTGTTTGATTTTGTTATGTTCCACTCTTATTACGTACAATTTAAACCATATGATATAAAATATTGATATACATAACGTTCCGCTTCACTTATCAGATGATTGAACGCTTAATGTATTATTTACAAACATAATCTGTGCAAAAACCAGATATGGACACACAGAGACAACTATAAATTTACAATTCCCTTCACACACACACACACACTCATATACAAAGGCACACTTAGACACACGTGCATGCATATGTACACATGCATATACATACACATATACATACCCATATACGCGCACACACACACACATTTAGGAAGAAAGGAAGAGAGAGAGGGGGAGAAATAGAGGTATGTGTAGATATGCATATATACTTACAAGCGTATGTATGTATATATGTACACATATATATATATATATATATGTATATATACATACACACACACACACACACATATATATATATATATATATATATATATATATATATGTATATGTTTTTATGTGCATATGTATATTCCTTTATTCTTTACTGACTTTGAGTTTTGGGTTGCTGCCATGCTGGGCTACAACCACCTAAGATTTTAATTGATAATATCAAACCTTGTACTTTGATCTCTTATATTTATAGACCTTAAATGGTTTAAGTTTTAATTTGGTATTAGTGGGACACAGGCTAAATACTACACCACAGTAATTTTTGTTGCTTGGTTGTTATTCCTCACCACCACACACATACACATTATTATCAGTTTCATCATCATTATTGGTTTTTAAATCTGCTTTTTCACGGTGGCATGGGTTGGATGGGTCTTTTTGAGCCAGTGTTTTATCATTAGATGTTAATGTTTTTTAGTCACCTCTTATGACATACAGGGATATGGTGTAGCTATTCTAATAATTGAGATATGCCAAGTATTATATATATATATATATAAATACAGGGTGCGGTGAATAAACTGTCATTTGAATTATGAAGAAATGAAAATAACACTGATATCTCATTTTAACAGATATATTTACCAAAATTACATAAAAATATCTTGAAATACTAAAGAGTAAATTTATTCAATAAAATCACCATTGGCTTCAACCACGGCCTCCAGATGACTTCGGAATCTGCTGTAACTCTTTTGGACAGTCTCCTTGTTTAAGTTGGTGAACGCTGCCATAACCCTTGTCTTCAGTTCATCTTTGGTGTTACAAGGTGTTTTGTTGGTCTCTCATTCAACTGTGCCCCACACATAATAATGAAGGGGGTTTCAGTCTGGAGAGTTAGGTGGCCAGATGTTAGGGGTGATGTGGTTACAGAAATTGTCTGACAGCCACGACTGGGTTCTCTTGCTCGTGTGGCATGGTGCAGAGTCCTGTTGTCAGACATAGGCTTTTCCAGCAGTCACCCTCTTGACCCAGGGCAGCACTACCTTCTCCGGGCACTTGATGTAGGACTCTGTGTTAAGTCTGAAGCTGTGTGGGAAGATGAATGGAGACATATCATCACCATCACTAGTAATCACTCTAAACACCATGACGTTGACTGGATGTTTGATTTTTATCACTCTTGATACATGTCCTCAGACTGCACTGTCCTCAGACTGCACTGTCCTCAGACTGCACTGTCCTCAGATTGACACCAAAACATTCTGTTTGTATTGGAGCTTCCAGCACTAATTCCAAGCAGTACAACATGATGCTTCCAAATTTCTGACAGGGTGAATTACTTCATGATGCTGTTTTTCTCACACACAGTGCCCAACTGACCCTATTATACTGTGTAGACGACAAAATCAAAAACAAACAGTGTGCATGCATAAAATAAAAAAAATAAAATGGTACCAATTTACTCATTGCACTCTGTATATCTGGTCACATGTTCCTTTTCAACCTTTTGCATATATATATATATATATATATATATATATATATATA
>NC_068987.1:82113815-82124498 GCF_001194135.2 Octopus bimaculoides
GTAAACAACAAAAGGATGCATTAGTTTAATGCTCGGGAATACAGAAAGTCTTTAACGTTTTGAGCTACGCTCTTCAACAGAAAGAATACGGAGAAAACAAGGAGAAAAACACGGAGAAAAAAAAACATGGAGAAAAAAAATATACAGAGAAAATATATATATATATATATATATATATATATATATGTATGGGGAGAGAGAGGGGGAAAGAGAGAAATGAACAATGAATTTGGTATAAATTTAGATAAGAAAGTAAAGATATACTAAATACTATACAAGATGAATTCCTGGTTTATTGAAACCATCATTATATCAAGAAAATCTAAATAAACACCATGTCACACTACAAATGAGAAGGTGAGATTAGCTAAAGAAATCAACATCAATTTACTGAATTCAAATGGTATAAAAGAAAAGACAATTTTGTTTTCTTTCTGGCAGGAAGAAAACAGCTGGATGACAGTGCATTGATAGAGGTGATAGAAATCTGATAAAAATTTCCTGTGGTATTTTATAATTCACTTTACATTCTGGGTTCAAATCCTGCTGAGGTCAACTCTGCTTTTTCCTCTATTTGGATTAATAAAATGAAAATTAAGTACAACTTAAACATTAGATTTTAATTGAGTGGCCTCTGTCTCCTACATAGTAGATTAGAGGGCAAGTTAGTGATCAAATTAGAAAAGACAATTAAAAAACTCGTTAACAATGGGATCATGGCAACAATGACCTTCAGCCATTTCTTCAATGCAAAATACAAATATAACATTATGAAATATCTTATGCATATGCGTAAATACAAAGGAATGAAAATCACTTGATAGGCCACAGTGGTAGAAATTCAATGTGGGTAACAGAGTCATAATAAGTCTTTGATGAACTGGGACAGGCCTGTATGACTCAATTCACTGCAGATGTGTACGGTTTGCTGGGGACATTTTGCACAACTGTTCTGGGCAGGCAGTTGACTGATAATAGACTTTAGAGCCTGTGTTGGATGGTCTCTTACAGCTGTTGGCAGTTGCAGAGTGGTTGTGTAAAGTCAATAGCAGCAACTGAGATACAGCTGGCATTAAGTGGCTGTATGAGGGACAAATCATCCAGTTCGGATGGTCTACCTTGCTAGACTTGTTCATTGAAGTCTTGGCAGATGTCTACTGCAACTAGCAGCAAAATGGGGGAATTACCATTTCTGTGACCTGAGGAGTGGTAACACTTTTGAAAAAAGGGTGCAGACAATGAAGATTAATTTATCATTCAAGTTTTATAACTTCTCAAGACTAATGGCATTTATGTTCCAGGAATCTAATCTAAACAGTCAGTGGAAAAATAAGTGTCAAAAAGCCACCAAATCATTTCATATTTGACTTTTATTGCTTGTACTAATATGATATCATCTTTTTATCATTTTTATATGAGGGATACCAACGACGGCAACCACAAGTTGCTGACCCCTTCATGTTCAAGAAGGGTTATTTTAATTAGACTTGCTAGAAATTACTTCGTTTTTATTTATTCAAGTAAGTTTAGTGTTATTATTTTACTACATTTATGCATCTATATATATTTTCTCAGTTTATGTGGCATTTCAAAGGAATGATTAGTTTTTGTAAATATTTATTTAGGGAAAATTGCAACTCTGGGACAACACAATGACAGCAGGTATATTTAGAGAATAAACACAGGGCTAGTGTTTCCCCGGCAGACTTTTATCTCATCATGTATTGAATTCCTATAATGCTGGAGGATATTTGGTGTAAAAAAAAATTACGACTAAAATTTGTTTTATCTTATTTGTGTGTATGTGTGTGAGCATGTGTATGTAAGTGTGTGTGTGTGTGGGGGGGGTCGCTTATGTTTGCACTTATCTGAAAAATCACTGAACTACAAACAATAAGGTTGCTGTCATTTCCCCTTTCAGCAAATCATTCAATGGCATTGAGACTTTGAAAACTTGTTGAATAAGAATTTCTTTTACTTGAAAAACAGGTAAGCATTAAAAACAAGAAGGCCATCTAAATATAAAGCTATGTCTCAATAAAACATTTATCTAACCCATGCTAGCATAGAAAAATGGACATAAAAATAAAGGAGTGAATATTTGCCCTTATTTCCATTGCTGGATATTTTTGTTGCCAGTGCCGCTGGACTGGCTCCTGTGCAGGTGGCACATAAAAAACACCATTTTCAGTGTTGCCGTTGCCAGTACCGCCTGATTGGCCTTCATGCCGGTGGCACGCAAAAGCACCCACTATACTCTCGGAGTGGTTGGTGTTAGGAAGTGCATCCAACTGTAGAACCTCTGCCAGATCAGATTGGAGCCTGGTGCAGCCATCTGGTCCACCAGTCCTCAGTCAAATCGTCCAACCCATACTAGCATGGAAAGCGGACATCAAACGATGATGATGATGATGATGATGATTTTCAAAAATACTTGTCTCATAAATTATTGTTTCAAAATATTGTTTCTGTCTCGAAATATTCATCTCAATATTTTCAAAAATATTTGTCACAAAAAATTTCTCTCAATAAATTTCATCTGAGCCATGAAAGCATAGAAAAGTGGATGTTAAAGTGATGATGATGAATTCAAAGTGTGTTATGCTATTGGGTGATGTTTATATGGAGTTTGTGTTTAGTGTATTCTACAGACACAGTAAAAGCAATATGATTTGTATTCATCATCATCATCATTGTCATTTAACATCCGTTTTCCATACTGGCATGGGTTGGACGGTGTCAACCTGGAGCACTGTACCAGATTCTGGTTGTCTGTTTTGGCATGGTTCCTATGGCTGGATGCTCTTCTTAATGCCAACCACTTTACAGAGTGTACTGAGTGCTTTTCATGTGGTGCCAGTAGGGCTGCTTTTTATGTTGCACAAAGACAGGTGCTTTTTATGTGGTACCAGTAGAGGGGCTTTTTACATGGTGCCAGCACATGTGCTTTTTACGTGGCACCAGCACAGGTACTTTTTACGTGGCACCAGCAGATCTGCTTTTTATGTGGTGCCAGCAGAAGTGCCTTTTTTGTGGCACCAGCATAGGTGCTTTTATGTCACACCAACACAATTGCTTTTTACCTGGTGCCAAAACATGTGCTTTTTACATGGTGCCAGTACAGGCTTCTTTTTATGTGGCACCAGCACAGGTACTTTTTACGTGGTGCCAGCACAGGTGCTTTTTATGTGGCACAAACATAGGTGCCACATACTAATCGGACACAGACAAAGTGTCATTAGCCAGCTGAAGGAGATGTCCTCCTGGGGCTAAAAACAACAGTAGCATCGTCTTCTATGGGACCGCCACATTTAGCTGGCAATTATATTTTACAATATATAGATTGATAGCCACTACACATTTTTTCTCTCCTTCTTTCTTTCTGTGTTCCTTTCTGTAGAAGAGCGTAGGCTCGAAACATTAAAGACTTTTTCAATTCCCGAGCATTATACTAATACATCTGTTTGTTTTCTACACCACCTGTCTTCGTCTTTTTTTTTTTTTAATTCTCCCTATATATATATATATATATGACACTAAATGAGGATGATATATATCATGTATATACATGCGCACACAAACACAAACAATGGGCTTTCACACACCTTTTATTTACCAAATTCAATCCCAAGGCTATAGCAGAAGACACTTGTCCAAGATGCTTCGAAGTGGGACTGAACCCATAACCATTCAGTTGCACAGCAAGCTATTTAAACACCCAGACATGCCCATCCCTCCGCTGCAATCTTTGTAAATACTGTTTACACTTCCATGCATCACATCCTCTGTTTATTTCCATTTCAAACTCCTTATTTTGATGCTCTCATGATTGCTTCCAAGGATGATGTTTTGATCGGAAGAGAGATCAATATTGGTAGGGGAACGCTGGAATTTTCCTTCCTGTCCTTGATAATTGCATCGGGACAAATTCACCTTCATCTCCTTATCCTCATCATTATCATTGTCCTCCTCCTCCTCCTCCTCCTCACCATCACCACCCACTACAACCACCACCACTAACACCATAATGACAATGCCCACCACCACCACCACCACTACCACTATTATCATCATCATTATCATCACCATCATTATTATCATCATCGTCCTCATCAGTAGCAGCAGTGCCAGTCACCACCACCACAACCACCACCATTGTTATTGCTGTCATCATCATCATCATCATCATCATCATCATGCCACTGCCACCACTGCTGCTCCCACTAGCACCACAACCACCACCACCGTTATTGTCATCATTGTCATCATCATTATCATCACCACCACTATCGCCACAATCATCTTCATCATCACTATTGCATTCGTGTTTTTCTTGCTGTTGTTTGGCCTTGGCTGATCAAGGCCAAGCCGAAATGTGCCACTCCACCCATGACCATCCTGTTATTTTGCACATATATGAAACTATTCTATCCTACTGACATGTGTATTAAAACATTTGATGTAATAAATTAATAATGAGCTAAGTATAAAAACCAAACTTGGTACCTACAGTTCAGTGTTTGTACCCACCCTTACCTATGGTCATGAATCTTGGGTAATGACCGAAAGAGTACAATTGTGAATACAAGCAACTGAGGAGGAATTCCTCCAAAGGGTCTTTGGAGTTATGTTACTTGATAGAGTGTGTAGCTTGGACATCAAGGAGGCACTCCATGTACTGCTGTTACTTCTTGGAATCGAGAGATCACAACTTTGATACTATGAACATTGATATGAATGCTTCTGGAAAGAATCATTGGACATGTTTCACAGGCAAAACCAATCAGCAGGTGACCCAGGGGACCACTAGCAAGATGGTTGGGTAATATCCATGACCTTAGTTGGTCTCATTTGGGATGGCTGTCTCTGATACGACCTAATGGAAGGCATGCTCTAGGACTCTGTCCCACCCCATGATCCTCCCAGGCATAAGTGGGTGAAGAAGAAGAGATGGAGACAAAAGGACTTTGACAAACCTTAGCTGATTGACTGATTAACCAAACAATTAATCAAATAATCAATTAGTTATGTGCATGTTGTGATAATTGAGTATTTGGGTCTAGAACTGTAAGATACCAAAAACTTAACAAATATAATACATGTAGAATTATGTAGTATTTTTGTTGTTAAGTGGTTAAATATCAACAAATTATCAACTAGAAAGTGTGTGTTTATTACTGGCATAATGACCCACCTAATATACAATAAAATCTGTTTCAACACATAATTTCATATCAAGAATCTTGTTAGCCAAATATTTATTTGAATATTATGAACTATTAAACCTAAGGTGTAATCACTCAAAGAACTTTAAGAGAGCTTGGATGTATTCTGAAAATAATAACAACGAGCTTTGTTGAGAAAGTGAGATCTTGCTGTTTTATGAATGGCATTTGTTTTTCAAGATAGCTCAAATATAAAATATTGTGAATGCTATAAAATGATTATATTGTTTATGTGGTGGATAAAAGTGCTAAATTAGGTAAAATTGATTAATAAATTTTGATGCTTTCATATAAAATTGTGTTAATTGAAAGGAAAATATGTTTAAATAGAGAAAAGTTAATTGGTTGATATTTCACAAGTTTTGATACATGTTGAAGAATACAATACATATTCATTATATTCTTTCACTGATTTCAGATACTGAACCATGGCAGAAGCAGAGACAGGAACCATCTTCAAAGATTTCAGTCAATCATATTGCCTCTGGTACTTATTTCAGTCTAGTATTTATTTAACTGAATTTATAATATTCTTTTCTACTCTTAGCACAAGACCACAAATTTTTTGTGGGAAGTGGGGGCCAGTCAATTAGATCGACACCAGTATGCAACTGGTACTTAATTTATCGACCTCGAAAGGATGAAAGGCAAAGTCGACCTTGACAGAACTTGAACTCAGAATGTAAAGACAGACGAAATACCACTTAGCAGTTTGCCCAGTGTGCTAATGTTTCTGCTAGCTTGCTGCCTTTGAATTCATGATATTGACTGGTTAAGCTACCTTCTGATGTGATGAAATGCAACTGGACTTAATGTGTTATATTATGTACAAAGTCAAAACCACATACAAATGTCGTGGCCTTTGGTTGTTGGCTGGTCTGTTGTGATGGTTGGTTGAGTTGATGAATGGGAAATAGATGAAAATATGTTTCTAGAGTAAGGCGGTGAGACGGCAGGAAAGGCAGTGAGCTGGCAGAATCATTAGCATACCAGGCGAAATGCTTAGCGGTATTTCGTCTGCCACTGCGTTCTGAGTTCAAATTCCGCCGAGGTCGACTTTGCCTTTCATCCTTTCGGGGTCGATAAATTAAGTACCAGTTACGCACTGGGTTGATATAATCGACTTAATCCGTTTGTCTGTTCTTGTTTGTCCCCTCTGTGTGTAGCCCCTTGTGGGCAGTAAAGAAATAGGTATTTCATCTGCCATTACTTTATGAGTTCAAATTCCGCTGAGGTCAACTCTGCCTTTCATCCTTGGAGGGTCGATAAATTGAGTACCAGTAGGACACTGGGGCTGATGTAATTGACTAGTTCCCACCCCCAAAATTTCAGGCCTTGTATATATACACGCATCTACATACAACATATCTATATGATTGAATGTATGTCTTTGAGTGTATTCACACACACATACACACACACGTACACACACGTGCGTGCACACACACACACACACACACACACACACACACACACATACACACAGCAATATGATGGACTTCTGCACAGTTTCTTTCTACAAAATTTCATTCAAGGTGCTGTCAACCTGGATACTTAATTAATATAGACGTAGGAGTGGCTGTGGGGTAAGTAGCTTGCTTGCCAACCACATGGTTCCAGGTTCAGTCCCACTGCATGGCACCTTGGGCAAGTGTCTTCTACTATAGTCTTGGGCCAACCAAAGCCTTGTGAATGGATTTGGTAGACGGAAACTGAAAGAAGCCCGTCGTATGTATATGTATTTGTATATGTCTGTGTGTCTGTGTTTGCCCCCACCCCCCAACATCACTTGACAACCGATGCTGGTGTTGTGTTTATGACCCCGTAAATTAGTGGTTTGGCAAAAGGGACCGATAGAATAAGTAGTAGGCTTACAAAGAATAAGTCCTGCGGTCGTTTCACTCGACTAAAGGTGGTGCTCCAGCATGGCCACAGTCAAATGACTGAAACAAGTAAAAGAGCAAAGATAGGACAGAGTGGAATCAAGTCCAGAACTCTGTGATTACGAACCAAACTTCCAAACCAAATGATGATGATGCCTCTCATCTATGTTTAACAAATTTCTATTCTTAGCTTTATGACAATGCACAATAAGTATGACACATATTTCAAAATTTATTTAACTTTACATGAAGCATATTGAAACCACAATATGTGACTACAATTATTTATGGTTACATGCAATAAATTGCATTACTTCCTGTTTTATATATCTAATTAGATGTGCATAAATTTATTTAGCCAGCTGTCAAATATCATTAAAGTTGATGTGAAATACATTTTTCTAACGTGTCATGTGTGTTTAATTGATTGTGAGGAACATTTGTCCAAGCCATATGTTTAAGACTTTTCTGTAAACCTTTTATTTAGCGAGTTGTATGTTTTACTAGATGTCCTTGTCCATCATGAATTACATGTTAAATTAACTTTTACAAATGTTATTCAACTGGTTATGCTGAACATTTATGCTGATTTCAGAACTCATATATACTGTAACTTCAAGGCATTTTATATATTTCCCTCTGCTTGCTTTTGTTTGATATCGCTTCTTAATTTCTTTTTCTTCTTTTCTCTTTTTTTGTTTTGTTATTTTGGTCTTTCGTGGAAATGAAATTATGTTATTAAATATTCATACAAAAGTTGAGTGAATTAGCACAGTTCTCATGGTTTGCCCTAAGTGAAGCTATAATTAGAAGATATTATGTTTATTTCCAAGAACTATCTCTAAATACTGTAAACAAGTAATGGCGAAAAGAGAAAGAAATTATTCTCGATTGGAAATGAGATATAGGAATAGCAAATTAACCGTTATGCAATAACTAGACCAAATATTTCCCATTATTTATGAGACTGTTGAGCTTTCACTAATTTGCAGTATTGAATCTTGGATGCTATATTATTTTGATATATGGAGAGGAATATTCCAGCACCGTACTCTCATATTAGAAGCAACATTCAAAGAAGATGGTTGTTAGTATTTTACAATCATTTAATGATCAATTCCCTACTGGCTTTATCATATATATGGGATCATTTCTCCATCTCTTGCACTGATTACAGCTTCAAATAAATCTTTTCTGTAATAATATTGCTTTCTATTTGGGCTCTGATTTAGATATATTCATTCTTTTTTCTTTCTCCTTTTTTTTTATTATTTTGAACTTCCAAAATCTTCAAGACTACCAGACATTATCATGTTAATAATTTCACTTTCAGTTCTATCACACAACTGTTCATGTGTGAAATTTCCATTTCTCTGGTTAAAAAAAAAAAGAATTCTTTTAGCTTTGCATATGTCTAAGAGTAAAGCATATATAGACATTAATATTTCTAAACTTTTAAAAATATTATGAAGTAAAATATTCAAAAGAAAATCATATGCATACACACACACACACACCACCACCACCACCACCAGCACACATTTATACAAATATAACTTTTGATCATTTTACTCTTATCAAAATATTCTCTATAATTTTAATATCTTTTAATGACTGTATGGATCTCTACCATGTTTTGACACTTGCTCATAAACTTGCTGCCTCACTCATTAATTTACTGAGAAGTGTGAAGATCTTTCTAAATTCTAATGAACTCTGAAAAGTAATGGCTGTGAGATTTATATGGTGTTCGTTTGTTCAAATCTCATTGTGGCTTTTATGATGCATCGCTGACAGAAAACAACATAACTTTGCTTGCTTTAGTTTGCCTGTCTGATGAATATTAGGATAGAATAAAAATTCCTCTTGATTCTTTAAGACTGAAAGGGTTGGTTTTCCAGTTTCTGTGGCAAATATATTACCTCACTGGATGGGATGCAAATCCATCACAGGAAGCTGAGTGGACTGGAGCAAAATGAAATGAGCATGTGTCACCCAGTTCAGGAATTGAAACCACAATCTTACAATCATGAGTCTGATACTTTAACCATTAAACCACGCGCCTCCACCTGACAAATATTCACTTGTTGGCACAGGAATGGGAATGAGGTTATTAAGGTATTTTCATAATCATGTGGTTTGGAGCTTAGTCTCATTGTACATTATTTACATTATTTACATTTGATGGATTTTTGTCCTCATCTTGTTTTGTCCTTCATCAGGTGTCTTGGAGAAGTTTCAAACCTAGGTCCTCATTCCTAAGGTATTTTTCGACATTATTATTATCATTATTATTCAGGTCACTCCCTGGAATCGAACTCGGAATCTTGGGGTGAGTAGCCCATGCTCTTAACCACTACACCATATGCCCCAAGACACCTGATGAAGGCTGGAGGGTATATCAGCCAAAATGTTGTGTTAACAACAAACAAAAAGAGGACAAATATCTGTCAAATGTAAATAATGTACGTAATTCCTCATCTCTTAAATATAGAACTGTCTTAGTCTCATTGTCTGATTCTTTGAGAAAGTGTCTTTTACAGCAACCTTGAACTGACCAATGTCTTGCAAGTGAAATTTGGTATGTGGATATCTGTCATGTGTGTGTGTGTGTGTGTGTGTGTGTGTGTGTGTGCACATGTATCTGTGTGTGTATATGCATGTGTATTTGTATCCAACTGTCTTTACATTGGCACTACTTTGGTGGTGCCACCCATAAACAACAACATGCCCAGCAGTGGTTCAGTATAGGAAGACATGGAATAAAATATATTATTCACAAAAGAAGTAGAATTTGGCATCAGGAAAGGCATATGGCTGAAGAATACAAGGTGAAGATAGAGGTGTTAACATTCCCCAAAAAATACACAACTACACCCACATATAAAATATACACGTAACCCGCAGAGTCAAACATTTGTATAGACATAGACATTTGTATGTCATCATATATATATATATATATATATATATATATATACATATATATATATATATATATAACTGAATATATACAGAAATTCGTACATAGAAATCATTGTCGTTTAACGTCTGCTTTCCATGCTGGCATGTGTTGGACAGTTTGACTGAGGACTGGCAAGCCAGAAAGGCTGTACCAGACTCCAACCTGATCTGGCAAAGTTTCTACAGCTGGATGCCCTTTCTAACACCAGCCTCTCTGAGAAATAAATGTACAAATATGAATACATGTACATATGTACCTGTAGAGACTTATACATACTTATAGGCATATACATACATACATACATACACACATACATACAAACATATTTAAGTATGTTTACAAGTTCAGGTTTATACCTGTAAATATTGGGGCACTGAAATACGTGACTCGAGGTATTTCGTGTTGCAAGACAGTGTAGGAGAGAGAATAGTGATGTTGTAGGAGAGAAATGTGTTCGCATGGATGATGGTACGCTTGCGCTAAATGAGGCTGCAAAGAAAGAGGTCTGGAGATGCCACTACGATAGATTGCTTAATAAAGAGAATGAATGGGAGAAAGAGAGCCTGCCGTATGTCAGCCCAACAGAGGGACCAGCTATCTGAGTTGACAG